>NW_027482032.1:10000-12500 GCF_051107435.1 Chaetodon auriga | reverse complement strand
CTGCTACTCGTGCTAGTGGCTGGCTCCAGGCCTGACCCCCTCACCTTCTCACAGCCACGGGGAGGCTTCCAGCCTTTCCAGGCCCCCAGCACGAGGAGCAGGCTGGGTGCCGGCTTCAGCCCTGACCCCCTCCTCTTCTTCTAGCAGCCACAGGGAGGCGTCTGGCCGTTCCAGGCCCCCCAGCCTGCTACTCGTGCTGGGTGCTGGCTCCAGCCCTGACCCCCTCCTCTTCTTCTAGCAGCCACAGGCAGGCGTCTGGCCTTTCCAGGCCCCCCTAGCCTGCTACTCGTACTGGGTGCTGGCTCCAGCCCTGACCCCCTCGTCGTCTTATAGCAGCCACAGGGAGGCGTCTGGCCTTTCCAGGCCCCCCAGCCTGCTACTCGTGCTGGGCGCTGGCTCCAGCCCTGACCCCCTCCTCTTCTTCTAGCAGCCACAGGCAGGCGTCTGGCCTTTCCAGGCCCCCCAGCCTGCTACTCGTGCTGGGGGCTGGCTCCAGGCCTGACCCCCTCATCTTCTCACAGCCACGGGGAGGCTTCCAGCCTTTCCAGGCCCCCAGCACGAGGAGCAGGCTGGGTGCCGGCTCCAGCCCTGACCCCCTCCTCTTCTTCTAGCAGCCACAGGCAGGCGTCTGGCCTTTCCAGGCCCCCCAGCCTGCTACTCGTGCTGGGTGCTGGCTCCAGCCCTGACCCCCTCCTCTTCTTCTAGCAGCCACAGGCAGGCGTCTGGCCTTTCCAGGCCCCCCAGCCTGCTACTCGTGCTGGTTGCTGGCTCCAGCCCTGACCCCCTCCTCTTATTCTAGCAGCCACAGGCAGGCGTCTGGCCTTTCCAGGCCCACCAGCCTGCTACTCGTGCTGGGGGCTGGCTCCAGGCCTGACCCCCTCATCTTCTCACAGCCATGGGGAGGCTTCCAGCCTTTCCAGGCCCCCAGCACGAGGAGCAGGCTGGGTGCCGGCTCCAGCCCTGACCCCCTCATCTTCTCACAGCCATGGGGAGGCTTCCAGCCTTTCCAGGCCCCCAGCACGAGGAGCAGGCTGGGTGCCGGCTCCAGCCCTGACCCCCTCCTCTTCTCACAGCCACGGGGAGGCTTCCAGCCTTTCCAGGCCCCCAGCACGAGGAGCAGGCTGGGTGCCGGCTCCAGCCCTGACCCCCTCCTCTTCTTCTAGCAGCCACAGGCAGGCGTCTGGCCTTTCCAGGCCCCCCAGCCTGCTACTCGTGCTGGGTGCTGGCTCCAGCCCTGACCCCCTCCTCTTCTTCTAGCAACCACAGGCAGGCGTCTGGCCTTTCCAGGCCCCCCAGCCTGCTACTCGTGCTGGGTGCTGGCTCCATCCCTGACCCCCTCCTCTTCTTCTAGCAGCCACAGGGAGTCTTCTGGCCTTTCCAGGCCCCCCAGCCTGCTACTCGTGCTGGGTGCTGGCTCCAGCCCTGACCCCCTCGTCTTCTTCTAGCAGCCACAGGGAGGCTTCTGGCCTTTCCAGGCCCCCCAGCCTGCTACTCGTGCTGGGTGCTGGCTCCAGCCCTGACCCCCTCCTCTTCTTCTAGCAGCCACAGGGAGGCTTCTGGCCTTTCCAGGCCCCCCAGCCTGCTTCTCGTGCTGGGTGCTGGCTCCAGCCCTGACCCCCTCGTCTTCTTCTAGCAGCCACAGGGAGGCTTCTGGCCTTTCCAGGCCCCCCAGCCTGCTACTCGTGCTGGGTGCTGGCTCCAGCCCTGAGCCCCTCGTCTTCTTCTAGCAGCCACAGGCAGGCGTCTGGCCTTTCCAGGCCCCCCAGCCTGCTACTCGTACTGGGGGCTGGCTCCAGGCCTGACCCCCTGGCCTTCTCACAGCCGTGGGGAGGCTTCCGGCCTTTTCCAGGCCCCCAGCATGAGGAGCAGGCTGGGTGCTGGCTCCAGGCCTGACCCCCTCGTCTTCTCGCAGCCACGGGGAGGTTTCCAGCCTTTCCAGGACCCCCAGCCTGCTACTCCTGCTGGGGGCTGGCTCCAGGCCTGACCCCCTGGCCTTCTCACAGCCGTGGGGAGGCTTCCGGCCTTTTCCAGGCATACAGCAACCTCTTTTCCTTTTCTTTATTTCTCACAATTACTTTCTTTTATTTTTGTTTAAAAATTCTCAACCTTTGTATATATTCCACATACTATACTGTGCATACACAGTCCAACCTCCGATTCAGGACGAACGATGCGGTTTTCGTCCCGGCCGTGGCACGCCGGACCAGCTCTATACCCTTCACAGGGCTGGCTCCCAGCCTAACCCTTTTCCTTTCCTCCTGCCTCCACTCTCATTAGCCAGCCAGCCTGCCTGCCTGCCTGCCTTCACCAACCCCAAGGGCTGGCTCCCAGCCTAACTCTTTTCCTTTCCTCCTGCCTCCACTCACATCCGCCAGCCAGCCAGCCTGCCTGCCTGCCTGCCTGCCTGCCTGCCTGCCTGCCTTCACCAACCCCAAGGGCTGGCTCCCAGCCTAACTCTTTTCCTTTCCTCCTGCCTCCACTCACATCCGCCAGCCAGCCA
>NW_027482031.1:0-41676 GCF_051107435.1 Chaetodon auriga | reverse complement strand
TTAGATTCATTTGTATTTATTTGTCAAACTGTCATAGAATGACATTTCCACTTTAGAAACATCAAGTCTTGCAAGTTTTTGAAGGACAGCATGGTTTATTTTGAATTCGTGTTGAGTTAGTGTGAAAAGTGCAGCAAGTGTTGATTATGTGTCGATCTGCTCAATGAGCGTCTTTTCGTGCTGTTCTCGCTTAAATAGCGTTATTCTGATAGGAAAATGACAGAATGTAATTATTTTGTATTTGTGTCAAACTGTCTGAGAATGACATTTCCACTTTAGAAACATCAAGTCTTGCATGTTTTTGAAGGACAGCATGGTTTATTTTGAATTCGTGTTGAGTTAGTGTGAAAGGTGCAGCAAATATTGATTTTGTGCTTATGTGCTCAAATAGCGTCTTATTGTGCTTTTCTCGCTCAAATAGCGTTATTCTGACGGGAAAATGACATGAATGTGGTTATTTTAGATTCGTTTGTATTAATGTGTCAAACTGTCTGAGAATGACATTTCCACTTTAGAAACATGAATTCTTGCATGTTATTGAAGGACAGCATGGTTTCTTTTGAATTCGTGTTGAGTTAGTGTGAAAAGTGCCGCAAGTGTTGATTTTGTGCTTTTCTCGCTCAAATAGTGTCTTATTGTGCTTTTCTCGCTCAAATAGCGTTATTCTGACTTGAAAATGACAGAATATGATTATTTTAGATTCATTTGTATTTATTTGTCAAACTGTCATAGAATGACATTTCCACTTTAGAAACATCAATTCTTGCATGTTTTTGAAGGACAGCATGGTTTATTTTGAATTCGTGTTGAGTTAGTGTGAAAAGTGCAGTATATGTTCATTTTGTGCTTTTCTCGCTCAAATAACGTTATTTTGAGCGGAAAATGACAGTATGTGCTTATTTCAGATTCATGTGTTTTTATGTATCAAACTGTGTGAGAATGACATTTCCACTTTAGAAACATGAATTCTTGCATGTTATTGAAGGACAGCATGGTTTATTTTGAATTCGTGTTGAGTTAGTGTGAAAGGTGCAGCAAATATTGATTTTGTGCTTATGTGCTCAAATAGCGTCTTATTGTGCTTTTCTCGCTCAAATAGCGTTATTCTGACGGGAAAATGACATGAATGTGGTTATTTTAGATTCGTTTGTATTAATGTGTCAAACTGTCTGAGAATGACATTTCCACTTTAGAAACATGAATTCTTGCATGTTATTGAAGGACAGCATGGTTTCTTTTGAATTCGTGTTGAGTTAGTGTGAAAAGTGCCGCAAGTGTTGATTTTGTGCTTTTCTCGCTCAAATAGTGTCTTATTGTGCTTTTCTCGCTCAAATAGCGTTATTCTGACTTGAAAATGACAGAATATGATTATTTTAGATTCATTTGTATTTATTTGTCAAACTGTCATAGAATGACATTTCCACTTTAGAAACATCAATTCTTGCATGTTTTTGAAGGACAGCATGGTTTATTTTGAATTCGTGTTGAGTTAGTGTGAAAAGTGCAGCAAGTGTTGATTTTGTGCTTTTCTCGCTCAAATAGTGTCTTATTGTGCTTTTCTCGCTCAAATAGCGTTATTCTGACTTGAAAATGACAGAATATGATTATTTTAGATTCATTTGTATTTATTTGTCAAACTGTCATAGAATGACATTTCCACTTTAGAAACATCAAGTCTTGCATGTTTTTGAAGGACAGCATGGTTTATTTTGAATTCGTGTTGAGTTAGTGTGAAAAGTGCAGCAAGTGTTGATTATGTGTCGATCTGCTCAATGAGCGTCTTTTCGTGCTGTTCTCGCTTAAATAGCGTTATTCTGATAGGAAAATGATAGAATGTAATTATTTTGCATTTGTGTCAAACTGTCTGAGAATGACATTTCCACTTTAGAAACATCAAGTCTTGCATGTTTTTGAAGGACAGCATGGTTTATTTTGAATTCGTGTTGAGTTAGTGTGAAAGGTGCAGCAAATATTGATTTTGTGCTTATGTGCTCAAATAGCGTCTTATTGTGCTTTTCTCGCTCAAATAGCGTTATTCTGACGGGAAAATGACATGAATGTGGTTATTTTAGATTCGTTTGTATTAATGTGTCAAACTGTCATAGAATGACATTTCCACTTTAGAAACATGAATTCTTGCATGTTATTGAAGGACAGCATGGTTTCTTTTGAATTCGTGTTGAGTTAGTGTGAAAAGTGCCGCAAGTGTTGATTTTGTGCTTTTCTCGCTCAAATAGTGTCTTATTGTGCTTTTCTCGTTCAAATAGCGTTATTCTGACTTGAAAATGACAGAATATGATTATTTTAGATTCATTTGTATTTATTTGTCAAACTGTCATAGAATGACATTTCCACTTTAGAAACATCAATTCTTGCATGTTTTTGAAGGACAGCATGGTTTATTTTGAATTCGTGTTGAGTTAGTGTGAAAAGTGCAGCAAGTGTTGATTTTGTGCTTTTCTCGCTCAAATAGTGTCTTATTGTGCTTTTCTCGCTCAAATAGCGTTATTCTGACTTGAAAATGACAGAATATGATTATTTTAGATTCATTTGTATTTATTTGTCAAACTGTCTGAGAATGACATTTCCACTTTAGAAACATCAAGTCTTGCATGTTTTTGAAGGACAGCATGGTTTATTTTGAATTCGTGTTGAGTTAGTGTGAAAAGTGCAGCAAGTGTTGATTATGTGTCGATCTGCTCAATGAGCGTCTTTTCGTGCTGTTCTCGCTTAAATAGCGTTATTCTGATAGGAAAATGACAGAATGTAATTATTTTGTATTTGTGTCAAACTGTCTGAGAATGACATTTCCACTTTAGAAACATCAAGTCTTGCATGTTTTTGAAGGACAGCATGGTTTATTTTGAATTCGTGTTGAGTTAGTGTGAAAGGTGCAGCAAATATTGATTTTGTGCTTATGTGCTCAAATAGCGTCTTATTGTGCTTTTCTCGCTCAAATAGCGTTATTCTGACGGGAAAATGACATGAATGTGGTTATTTTAGATTCGTTTGTATTAATGTGTCAAACTGTCTGAGAATGACATTTCCACTTTAGAAACATCAATTCTTGCATGTTTTTGAAGGACAGCATGGTTTATTTTGAATTCGTGTTGAGTTAGTGTGAAAAGTGCAGCAAGTGTTGATTTTGTGCTTTTCTCGCTCAAATAGTGTCTTATTGTGCTTTTCTCGCTCAAATAGCGTTATTCTGACTTGAAAATGACAGAATATGATTATTTTAGATTCATTTGTATTTATTTGTCAAACTGTCATAGAATGACATTTCCACTTTAGAAACATCAAGTCTTGCATGTTTTTGAAGGACAGCATGGTTTATTTTGAATTCGTGTTGAGTTAGTGTGAAAAGTGCAGCAAGTGTTGATTATGTGTCGATCTGCTCAATGAGCGTCTTTTCGTGCTGTTCTCGCTTAAATAGCGTTATTCTGATAGGAAAATGACAGAATGTAATTATTTTGTATTTGTGTCAAACTGTCTGAGAATGACACTTCCACTTTAGAAACATCAAGTCTTGCATGTTTTTGAAGGACAGCATGGTTTATTTTGAATTCGTGTTGAGTTAGTGTGAAAGGTGCAGCAAATATTGATTTTGTGCTTATGTGCTCAAATAGCGTCTTATTGTGCTTTTCTCGCTCAAATAGCGTTATTCTGACGGGAAAATGACATGAATGTGGTTATTTTAGATTCGTTTGTATTAATGTGTCAAACTGTCTGAGAATGACATTTCCACTTTAGAAACATGAATTCTTGCATGTTATTGAAGGACAGCATGGTTTCTTTTGAATTCGTGTTGAGTTAGTGTGAAAAGTGCCGCAAGTGTTGATTTTGTGCTTTTCTCGCTCAAATAGTGTCTTATTGTGCTTTTCTCGCTCAAATAGCGTTATTCTGACTTGAAAATGACAGAATATGATTATTTTAGATTCATTTGTATTTATTTGTCAAACTGTCTGAGAATGACATTTCCACTTTAGAAACATGAATTCTTGCATGTTATTGAAGGACAGCATGGTTTCTTTTGAATTCGTGTTGAGTTAGTGTAAAAAGTGCAGCAAGTGTTGATCATGTGCTGATCTGCTCAATGAGCGTCTTTTCGTGCTGTTCTCGCTTAAATAGCGTTATTCTGATAGGAAAATGACAGAATGTAATTATTTTGTATTTGTGTCAAACTGTCTGAGAATGACATTTCCACTTTAGAAACATCAAGTCTTGCATGTTTTTAAAGGACAGCATGGTTTATTTTGAATTCGTGTTCAATTACTATGAAAAGTGCACCCAATGTTGATTTTGTCCTTTTCTCGCTTAAATAGCGTTATTCTGACAGGAAAATGACATGAATGTGATTATTTTAGATTCATTTGTATTGATGTGTCAAACTGTCATAGAATGACATTTCCACTTTAGAAACATCAATTCTTGCATGTTTTTGACGGACAGCATGGTTTATTTTGAATTCGTGTTGAGTTAGTGTGAAAAGTGCCGCAAGTGTTGATTTTGTGCTTTTCTCGCTCAAATAGTGTCTTATTGTGCTTTTCTCGCTCAAATAGCGTTATTCTGACTTGAAAATGACAGAATATGATTATTTTAGATTCATTTGTATTTATTTGTCAAACTGTCATAGAATGACATTTCCACTTTAGAAACATCAATTCTTGCATGTTTTTGAAGGACAGCATGGTTTATTTTGAATTCGTGTTGAGTTAGTGTGAAAAGTGCAGCAAGTGTTGATTTTGTGCTTTTCTCGCTCAAATAGTGTCTTATTGTGCTTTTCTCGATCAAATAGCGTTATTCTGACTTGAAAATGACAGAATATGATTATTTTAGATTCATTTGTATTTATTTGTCAAACTGTCATAGAATGACATTTCCACTTTAGGAACATCAAGTCTTGCATGTTTTTGAAGGACAGCATGGTTTATTTTGAATTCGTGTTGAGTTACTATGAAAAGTGCACCCACTGTTGATTTTGTCCTTTTCTCGCTTAGATAGCCTCATTCTGACAGGAAAATGACATGAATGTGATTATTTTAGTTTCGTTTGCATTAATGTGTCAAACTGTCTGAGAATGACAATTCCACTTTAGAAACATCAATTCTTGCATGTTTTTGAAGGACAGCATGGTTTATTTTGAATTCGTGTTGAGTTAGTGTGAAAAGTGCAGCAAGTGTTGATTTTGTGCTTTTCTCGCTCAAATAGTGTCTTATTGTGCTTTTCTCGATCAAATAGCGTTATTCTGACTTGAAAATGACAGAATATGATTATTTTAGATTCATTTGTATTTATTTGTCAAACTGTCATAGAATGACATTTCCACTTTAGGAACATCAAGTCTTGCATGTTTTTGAAGGACAGCATGGTTTATTTTGAATTCGTGTTGAGTTACTATGAAAAGTGCACCCACTGTTGATTTTGTCCTTTTCTCGCTTAGATAGCCTTATTCTGACATGAAAATGACATGAATGTGATTATTTTAGTTTCGTTTGCATTAATGTGTCAAACTGTCTGAGAATGACAATTCCACTTTAGAAACATCAATTCTTGCATGTTTTTGAAGGACAGCATGGTTTATTTTGAATTCGTGTTGAGTTAGTGTGAAAAGTGCAGCAAGTGTTGATTTTGTGCTTTTCTCGCTCAAATAGTGTCTTATTGTGCTTTTCTCGCTCAAATAGCGTTATTCTGACTTGAAAATGACAGAATATGATTATTTTAGATTCATTTGTATTTATTTGTCAAACTGTCATAGAATGACATTTCCACTTTAGAAACATCAAGTGTTGCATGTTTTTGAAGGACAACATGGTTTATATTGAATTCGTGTTGAGTTAGTGTGAAAAGTGCAGCAAGTATTGATTTTGGGCTTATCTGCTCAAAGAGCGTCTTGTGCTTTTCTCGCTTAAATAGCGTTATTCTGATAGGAAAATGACAGAATGTGATTATTTTGGATTCATTTGTATTTGTGTCAAACAGTCTGAGAATGACAATTCCACTTTAGAAACATCAAGTCTTGCATGTTTTTGACGGACAGCATGGTTTATTTTGAATTCGTGTTGAGTTAGTGTGAAAAGTGCAGCAAGTGTTGATCATGTGCTGATCTGCTCAATGAGCGTCTTTTCGTGCTGTTCTCGCTTAAATAGCGTTATTCTGATAGGAAAATGACAGAATGTAATTATTTTGTATTTGTGTCAAACTGTCTGAGAATGACATTTCCACTTTAGAAACATCAAGTCTTGCATGTTTTTGACGGTCAGCATGGTTTATTTTGAATTCGTGTTGAGTTAGTGTGAAAAGTGCAGCAAGTGTTGATTTTGTGCTTTTCTCGCTCAAATAGTGTCTTATTGTGCTTTTCTCGCTCAAATAGCGTTATTCTGACTTGAAAATGACAGAATATGATTATTTTAGATTCATTTGTATTTATTTGTCAAACTGTCTGAGAATGACATTTCCACTTTAGAAACATGAATTCTTGCATGTTATTGAAGGACAGCATGGTTTCTTTTGAATTCGTGTTGAGTTAGTGTAAAAAGTCCAGCAAGTGTTGATTTTGTGCTTATCTGCTCAATGAGCGTCTTTTCGTGCTGTTCTCGCTTAAATAGCGTTATTCTGATAGGAAAATGACAGAATGTAATTATTTTGTATTTGTGTCAAACTGTCTGAGAATGACATTTCCACTTTAGAAACATCAAGTCTTGCATGTTTTTAAAGGACAGCATGGTTTATTTTGAATTCGTGTTCAATTACTATGAAAAGTGCACCCAATGTTGATTTTGTCCTTTTCTCGCTTAAATAGCGTTATTCTGACAGGAAAATGACATGAATGTGATTATTTTAGATTCATTTGTATTGATGTGTCAAACTGTCATAGAATGACATTTCCACTTTAGAAACAATGTAATGTGAGTGCAGCAAGTGTTGATTTTGTGCTTTTCTCGCTCAAATAGTGTCTTATTGTGCTTTTCTCGCTCAAATAGCGTTATTCTGACTTGAAAATGACAGAATATGATTATTTTAGATTCATTTGTATTTATTTGTCAAACTGTCTGAGAATGACATTTCCACTTTAGAAACATGAATTCTTGCATGTTATTGAAGGACAGCATGGTTTCTTTTGAATTCGTGTGGAGTTAGTGTAAAAAGTCCAGCAAGTGTTGATTTTGTGCTTATCTGCTCAATGAGCGTCTTTTCGTGCTGTTCTCGCTTAAATAGCGTTATTCTGATAGGAAAATGACAGAATGTAATTATTTTGTATTTGTGTCAAACTGTCTGAGAATGACATTTCCACTTTAGAAACATCAAGTCTTGCATGTTTTTAAAGGACAGCATGGTTTATTTTGAATTCGTGTTCAATTACTATGAAAAGTGCACCCAATGTTGATTTTGTCCTTTTCTCGCTTAAATAGCGTTATTCTGACAGGAAAATGACATGAATGTGATTATTTTAGATTCATTTGTATTGATGTGTCAAACTGTCATAGAATGACATTTCCACTTTAGAAACATCAATTCTTGCATGTTTTTGACGGACAGCATGGTTTATTTTGAATTCGTGTTGAGTTAGTGTGAAAAGTGCAGTATATGTTCATTTTGTGCTTTTCTCGCTCAAATAGCGTTATTTTGAGCTGAAAATGACGGAATATGAGTATGTTAGATTCATTTGTATTTATTTGTCAAACTGTCATAGAGTGACATTTCCACTTTAGAAACATCAATTCTTGCATGTTTTTGAAGGCCAGCATGGTTTCTTTTGAATTCGTGTGGAGTTAGTGTGAAAAGTGCAGTATATGTTCATTTTGTGCTTTTCTCGCTCAAATAGCGTTATTTTGACCTGAAAATGACGGAATATGAGTACGTTAGATTCATTTGTATTTATTTGTCAAACTGTCATAGAGTGACATTTCCACTTTAGAAACATCAATTCTTGCATGTTTTTGAAGGACAGCATGGTTTCTTTTGAATTCGTGTGGAGTTAGTGTGAAAAGTGCAGTATATGTTCATTTTGTGCTTTTCTCGCTCAAATAGCGTTATTTTGAGCTGAAAATGACGGAATATGAGTATGTTAGATTCATTTGTATTTATTTGTCAAACTGTCATAGAATGACATTTCCACTTTAGAAACATCAATTCTTGCATGTTTTTGAAGGCCAGCATGGTTTCTTTTGAATTCGTGTGGAGTTAGTGTGAAAAGTGCAGTATATGTTCATTTTGTGCTTTTCTCGCTCAAATAGCGTTATTTTGAGCTGAAAATGACGGAATATGAGTATGTTAGATTCATTTGTATTTATTTGTCAAACTGTCATAGAGTGACATTTCCACTTTAGAAACATCAATTCTTGCATGTTTTTGAAGGCCAGCATGGTTTCTTTTGAATTCGTGTGGAGTTAGTGTGAAAAGTGCAGTATATGTTCATTTTGTGCTTTTCTCGCTCAAATAGCGTTATTTTGAGCTGAAAATGACGGAATATGAGTATGTTAGATTCATTTGTATTTATTTGTCAAACTGTCATAGAGTGACATTTCCACTTTAGAAACATCAATTCTTGCATGTTTTTGAAGGCCAGCATGGTTTCTTTTGAATTCGTGTGGAGTTAGTGTGAAAAGTGCAGTATATGTTCATTTTGTGCTTTTCTCGCTCAAATAGCGTTATTTTGAGCTGAAAATGACGGAATATGAGTATGTTAGATTCATTTGTATTTATTTGTCAAACTGTCATAGAGTGACATTTCCACTTTAGAAACATCAATTCTTGCATGTTTTTGAAGGCCAGCATGGTTTCTTTTGAATTCGTGTGGAGTTAGTGTGAAAAGTGCAGTATATGTTCATTTTGTGCTTTTCTCGCTCAAATAGCGTTATTTTGAGCTGAAAATGACGGAATATGAGTATGTTAGATTCATTTGTATTTATTTGTCAAACTGTCATAGAGTGACATTTCCACTTTAGAAACATCAATTCTTGCATGTTTTTGAAGGCCAGCATGGTTTCTTTTGAATTCGTGTGGAGTTAGTGTGAAAAGTGCAGTATATGTTCATTTTGTGCTTTTCTCGCTCAAATAGCGTTATTTTGAGCTGAAAATGACGGAATATGAGTATGTTAGATTCATTTGTATTTATTTGTCAAACTGTCATAGAATGACATTTCCACTTTAGAAACATCAATTCTTGCATGTTTTTGAAGGCCAGCATGGTTTCTTTTGAATTCCTGTTGAGTTAGTGTGAAAAGTGCAGTATATGTTCATTTTGTGCTTTTCTCGCTCAAATAGCGTTATTCTGACTTGAAAATGACGGAATATGAGTATTTTAGATTTATTTGTATTTATTTGTCAAACTGTCAGAGAATGACATTTCCACTTTAGAAACATCAATTCTTACATGTTTTTGAAGGACAGCATGGTTTCTTTTGAATTCGTGTGGAGTTAGTGTGAAAAGTGCAGTATATGTTCATTTTGTGCTTTTCTCGCTCAAATAGCGTTATTTTGAGCTGAAAATGACGGAATATGAGTATGTTAGATTCATTTGTATTTATTTGTCAAACTGTCATAGAGTGACATTTCCACTTTAGAAACATCAATTCTTGCATGTTTTTGAAGGCCAGCATGGTTTCTTTTGAATTCGTGTGGAGTTAGTGTGAAAAGTGCAGTATATGTTCATTTTGTGCTTTTCTCGCTCAAATAGCGTTATTTTGAGCTGAAAATGACGGAATATGAGTATGTTAGATTCATTTGTATTTATTTGTCAAACTGTCATAGAGTGACATTTCCACTTTAGAAACATCAATTCTTGCATGTTTTTGAAGGCCAGCATGGTTTCTTTTGAATTCGTGTGGAGTTAGTGTGAAAAGTGCAGTATATGTTCATTTTGTGCTTTTCTCGCTCAAATAGCGTTATTTTGAGCTGAAAATGACGGAATATGAGTATGTTAGATTCATTTGTATTTATTTGTCAAACTGTCATAGAGTGACATTTCCACTTTAGAAACATCAATTCTTGCATGTTTTTGAAGGCCAGCATGGTTTCTTTTGAATTCGTGTGGAGTTAGTGTGAAAAGTGCAGTATATGTTCATTTTGTGCTTTTCTCGCTCAAATAGCGTTATTTTGAGCTGAAAATGACGGAATATGAGTATGTTAGATTCATTTGTATTTATTTGTCAAACTGTCATAGAGTGACATTTCCACTTTAGAAACATCAATTCTTGCATGTTTTTGAAGGCCAGCATGGTTTCTTTTGAATTCGTGTGGAGTTAGTGTGAAAAGTGCAGTATATGTTCATTTTGTGCTTTTCTCGCTCAAATAGCGTTATTTTGAGCTGAAAATGACGGAATATGAGTATGTTAGATTCATTTGTATTTATTTGTCAAACTGTCATAGAGTGACATTTCCACTTTAGAAACATCAATTCTTGCATGTTTTTGAAGGCCAGCATGGTTTCTTTTGAATTCGTGTGGAGTTAGTGTGAAAAGTGCAGTATATGTTCATTTTGTGCTTTTCTCGCTCAAATAGCGTTATTTTGAGCTGAAAATGACGGAATATGAGTATGTTAGATTCATTTGTATTTATTTGTCAAACTGTCATAGAGTGACATTTCCACTTTAGAAACATCAATTCTTGCATGTTTTTGAAGGCCAGCATGGTTTCTTTTGAATTCGTGTGGAGTTAGTGTGAAAAGTGCAGTATATGTTCATTTTGTGCTTTTCTCGCTCAAATAGCGTTATTTTGAGCTGAAAATGACGGAATATGAGTATGTTAGATTCATTTGTATTTATTTGTCAAACTGTCATAGAGTGACATTTCCACTTTAGAAACATCAATTCTTGCATGTTTTTGAAGGCCAGCATGGTTTCTTTTGAATTCGTGTGGAGTTAGTGTGAAAAGTGCAGTATATGTTCATTTTGTGCTTTTCTCGCTCAAATAGCGTTATTTTGAGCTGAAAATGACGGAATATGAGTATGTTAGATTCATTTGTATTTATTTGTCAAACTGTCATAGAGTGACATTTCCACTTTAGAAACATCAATTCTTGCATGTTTTTGAAGGCCAGCATGGTTTCTTTTGAATTCGTGTGGAGTTAGTGTGAAAAGTGCAGTATATGTTCATTTTGTGCTTTTCTCGCTCAAATAGCGTTATTTTGAGCTGAAAATGACGGAATATGAGTATGTTAGATTCATTTGTATTTATTTGTCAAACTGTCATAGAGTGACATTTCCACTTTAGAAACATCAATTCTTGCATGTTTTTGAAGGCCAGCATGGTTTCTTTTGAATTCGTGTGGAGTTAGTGTGAAAAGTGCAGTATATGTTCATTTTGTGCTTTTCTCGCTCAAATAGCGTTATTTTGAGCTGAAAATGACGGAATATGAGTATGTTAGATTCATTTGTATTTATTTGTCAAACTGTCATAGAGTGACATTTCCACTTTAGAAACATCAATTCTTGCATGTTTTTGAAGGCCAGCATGGTTTCTTTTGAATTCGTGTGGAGTTAGTGTGAAAAGTGCAGTATATGTTCATTTTGTGCTTTTCTCGCTCAAATAGCGTTATTTTGAGCTGAAAATGACGGAATATGAGTATGTTAGATTCATTTGTATTTATTTGTCAAACTGTCATAGAGTGACATTTCCACTTTAGAAACATCAATTCTTGCATGTTTTTGAAGGCCAGCATGGTTTCTTTTGAATTCGTGTGGAGTTAGTGTGAAAAGTGCAGTATATGTTCATTTTGTGCTTTTCTCGCTCAAATAGCGTTATTTTGAGCTGAAAATGACGGAATATGAGTATGTTAGATTCATTTGTATTTATTTGTCAAACTGTCATAGAGTGACATTTCCACTTTAGAAACATCAATTCTTGCATGTTTTTGAAGGCCAGCATGGTTTCTTTTGAATTCGTGTGGAGTTAGTGTGAAAAGTGCAGTATATGTTCATTTTGTGCTTTTCTCGCTCAAATAGCGTTATTTTGAGCTGAAAATGACGGAATATGAGTATGTTAGATTCATTTGTATTTATTTGTCAAACTGTCATAGAGTGACATTTCCACTTTAGAAACATCAATTCTTGCATGTTTTTGAAGGCCAGCATGGTTTCTTTTGAATTCGTGTGGAGTTAGTGTGAAAAGTGCAGTATATGTTCATTTTGTGCTTTTCTCGCTCAAATAGCGTTATTTTGAGCTGAAAATGACGGAATATGAGTATGTTAGATTCATTTGTATTTATTTGTCAAACTGTCATAGAGTGACATTTCCACTTTAGAAACATCAATTCTTGCATGTTTTTGAAGGCCAGCATGGTTTCTTTTGAATTCGTGTGGAGTTAGTGTGAAAAGTGCAGTATATGTTCATTTTGTGCTTTTCTCGCTCAAATAGCGTTATTTTGAGCTGAAAATGACGGAATATGAGTATGTTAGATTCATTTGTATTTATTTGTCAAACTGTCATAGAGTGACATTTCCACTTTAGAAACATCAATTCTTGCATGTTTTTGAAGGCCAGCATGGTTTCTTTTGAATTCGTGTGGAGTTAGTGTGAAAAGTGCAGTATATGTTCATTTTGTGCTTTTCTCGCTCAAATAGCGTTATTTTGAGCTGAAAATGACGGAATATGAGTATGTTAGATTCATTTGTATTTATTTGTCAAACTGTCATAGAGTGACATTTCCACTTTAGAAACATCAATTCTTGCATGTTTTTGAAGGCCAGCATGGTTTCTTTTGAATTCGTGTGGAGTTAGTGTGAAAAGTGCAGTATATGTTCATTTTGTGCTTTTCTCGCTCAAATAGCGTTATTTTGAGCTGAAAATGACGGAATATGAGTATGTTAGATTCATTTGTATTTATTTGTCAAACTGTCATAGAGTGACATTTCCACTTTAGAAACATCAATTCTTGCATGTTTTTGAAGGCCAGCATGGTTTCTTTTGAATTCGTGTGGAGTTAGTGTGAAAAGTGCAGTATATGTTCATTTTGTGCTTTTCTCGCTCAAATAGCGTTATTTTGAGCTGAAAATGACGGAATATGAGTATGTTAGATTCATTTGTATTTATTTGTCAAACTGTCATAGAGTGACATTTCCACTTTAGAAACATCAATTCTTGCATGTTTTTGAAGGCCAGCATGGTTTCTTTTGAATTCGTGTGGAGTTAGTGTGAAAAGTGCAGTATATGTTCATTTTGTGCTTTTCTCGCTCAAATAGCGTTATTTTGAGCTGAAAATGACGGAATATGAGTATGTTAGATTCATTTGTATTTATTTGTCAAACTGTCATAGAGTGACATTTCCACTTTAGAAACATCAATTCTTGCATGTTTTTGAAGGCCAGCATGGTTTCTTTTGAATTCGTGTGGAGTTAGTGTGAAAAGTGCAGTATATGTTCATTTTGTGCTTTTCTCGCTCAAATAGCGTTATTTTGAGCTGAAAATGACGGAATATGAGTATGTTAGATTCATTTGTATTTATTTGTCAAACTGTCATAGAGTGACATTTCCACTTTAGAAACATCAATTCTTGCATGTTTTTGAAGGCCAGCATGGTTTCTTTTGAATTCGTGTGGAGTTAGTGTGAAAAGTGCAGTATATGTTCATTTTGTGCTTTTCTCGCTCAAATAGCGTTATTTTGAGCTGAAAATGACGGAATATGAGTATGTTAGATTCATTTGTATTTATTTGTCAAACTGTCATAGAGTGACATTTCCACTTTAGAAACATCAATTCTTGCATGTTTTTGAAGGCCAGCATGGTTTCTTTTGAATTCGTGTGGAGTTAGTGTGAAAAGTGCAGTATATGTTCATTTTGTGCTTTTCTCGCTCAAATAGCGTTATTTTGAGCTGAAAATGACGGAATATGAGTATGTTAGATTCATTTGTATTTATTTGTCAAACTGTCATAGAGTGACATTTCCACTTTAGAAACATCAATTCTTGCATGTTTTTGAAGGCCAGCGTGGTTTCTTTTGAATTCGTGTGGAGTTAGTGTGAAAAGTGCAGTATATGTTCATTTTGTGCTTCTCTCGCTCAAATAGCGTTATTTTGAGCTGAAAATGACGGAATATGAGTATGTTAGATTCATTTGTATTTATTTGTCAAACTGTCATAGAGTGACATTTCCACTTTAGAAACATCAATTCTTGCATGTTTTTGAAGGCCAGCGTGGTTTCTTTTGAATTCGTGTGGAGTTAGTGTGAAAAGTGCAGTATATGTTCATTTTGTGCTTTTCTCGCTCAAATAGCGTTATTTTGAGCTGAAAATGACGGAATATGAGTATGTTAGATTCATTTGTATTTATTTGTCAAACTGTCATAGAGTGACATTTCCACTTTAGAAACATCAATTCTTGCATGTTTTTGAAGGCCAGCATGGTTTCTTTTGAATTCGTGTGGAGTTAGTGTGAAAAGTGCAGTATATGTTCATTTTGTGCTTTTCTCGCTCAAATAGCGTTATTTTGAGCTGAAAATGACGGAATATGAGTATGTTAGATTCATTTGTATTTATTTGTCAAACTGTCATAGAGTGACATTTCCACTTTAGAAACATCAATTCTTGCATGTTTTTGAAGGCCAGCGTGGTTTCTTTTGAATTCGTGTGGAGTTAGTGTGAAAAGTGCAGTATATGTTCATTTTGTGCTTCTCTCGCTCAAATAGCGTTATTTTGAGCTGAAAATGACGGAATATGAGTATGTTAGATTCATTTGTATTTATTTGTCAAACTGTCATAGAGTGACATTTCCACTTTAGAAACATCAATTCTTGCATGTTTTTGAAGGCCAGCGTGGTTTCTTTTGAATTCGTGTGGAGTTAGTGTGAAAAGTGCAGTATATGTTCATTTTGTGCTTCTCTCGCTCAAATAGCGTTATTTTGAGCTGAAAATGACGGAATATGAGTATGTTAGATTCATTTGTATTTATTTGTCAAACTGTCATAGAGTGACATTTCCACTTTAGAAACATCAATTCTTGCATGTTTTTGAAGGCCAGCGTGGTTTCTTTTGAATTCGTGTGGAGTTAGTGTGAAAAGTGCAGTATATGTTCATTTTGTGCTTCTCTCGCTCAAATAGCGTTATTTTGAGCTGAAAATGACGGAATATGAGTATGTTAGATTCATTTGTATTTATTTGTCAAACTGTCATAGAGTGACATTTCCACTTTAGAAACATCAATTCTTGCATGTTTTTGAAGGCCAGCGTGGTTTCTTTTGAATTCGTGTGGAGTTAGTGTGAAAAGTGCAGTATATGTTCATTTTGTGCTTCTCTCGCTCAAATAGCGTTATTTTGAGCTGAAAATGACGGAATATGAGTATGTTAGATTCATTTGTATTTATTTGTCAAACTGTCATAGAGTGACATTTCCACTTTAGAAACATCAATTCTTGCATGTTTTTGAAGGCCAGCGTGGTTTCTTTTGAATTCGTGTGGAGTTAGTGTGAAAAGTGCAGTATATGTTCATTTTGTGCTTTTCTCGCTCAAATAGCGTTATTTTGAGCTGAAAATGACGGAATATGAGTATGTTAGATTCATTTGTATTTATTTGTCAAACTGTCATAGAGTGACATTTCCACTTTAGAAACATCAATTCTTGCATGTTTTTGAAGGCCAGCATGGTTTCTTTTGAATTCGTGTGGAGTTAGTGTGAAAAGTGCAGTATATGTTCATTTTGTGCTTTTCTCGCTCAAATAGCGTTATTTTGAGCTGAAAATGACGGAATATGAGTATGTTAGATTCATTTGTATTTATTTGTCAAACTGTCATAGAGTGACATTTCCACTTTAGAAACATCAATTCTTGCATGTTTTTGAAGGCCAGCGTGGTTTCTTTTGAATTCGTGTGGAGTTAGTGTGAAAAGTGCAGTATATGTTCATTTTGTGCTTCTCTCGCTCAAATAGCGTTATTTTGAGCTGAAAATGACGGAATATGAGTATGTTAGATTCATTTGTATTTATTTGTCAAACTGTCATAGAGTGACATTTCCACTTTAGAAACATCAATTCTTGCATGTTTTTGAAGGCCAGCGTGGTTTCTTTTGAATTCGTGTGGAGTTAGTGTGAAAAGTGCAGTATATGTTCATTTTGTGCTTCTCTCGCTCAAATAGCGTTATTTTGAGCTGAAAATGACGGAATATGAGTATGTTAGATTCATTTGTATTTATTTGTCAAACTGTCATAGAGTGACATTTCCACTTTAGAAACATCAATTCTTGCATGTTTTTGAAGGCCAGCGTGGTTTCTTTTGAATTCGTGTGGAGTTAGTGTGAAAAGTGCAGTATATGTTCATTTTGTGCTTCTCTCGCTCAAATAGCGTTATTTTGAGCTGAAAATGACGGAATATGAGTATGTTAGATTCATTTGTATTTATTTGTCAAACTGTCATAGAGTGACATTTCCACTTTAGAAACATCAATTCTTGCATGTTTTTGAAGGCCAGCGTGGTTTCTTTTGAATTCGTGTGGAGTTAGTGTGAAAAGTGCAGTATATGTTCATTTTGTGCTTCTCTCGCTCAAATAGCGTTATTTTGAGCTGAAAATGACGGAATATGAGTATGTTAGATTCATTTGTATTTATTTGTCAAACTGTCATAGAGTGACATTTCCACTTTAGAAACATCAATTCTTGCATGTTTTTGAAGGCCAGCGTGGTTTCTTTTGAATTCGTGTGGAGTTAGTGTGAAAAGTGCAGTATATGTTCATTTTGTGCTTCTCTCGCTCAAATAGCGTTATTTTGAGCTGAAAATGACGGAATATGAGTATGTTAGATTCATTTGTATTTATTTGTCAAACTGTCATAGAGTGACATTTCCACTTTAGAAACATCAATTCTTGCATGTTTTTGAAGGCCAGCGTGGTTTCTTTTGAATTCGTGTGGAGTTAGTGTGAAAAGTGCAGTATATGTTCATTTTGTGCTTTCTCTCGCTCAAATAGCGTTATTTTGAGCTGAAAATGACGGAATATGAGTATGTTAGATTCATTTGTATTTATTTGTCAAACTGTCATAGAGTGACATTTCCACTTTAGAAACATCAATTCTTGCATGTTTTTGAAGGCCAGCATGGTTTCTTTTGAATTCGTGTGGAGTTAGTGTGAAAAGTGCAGTATATGTTCATTTTGTGCTTTTCTCGCTCAAATAGCGTTATTTTGAGCTGAAAATGACGGAATATGAGTATGTTAGATTCATTTGTATTTATTTGTCAAACTGTCATAGAGTGACATTTCCACTTTAGAAACATCAATTCTTGCATGTTTTGAAGGCCAGCATGGTTTCTTTTGATTCGTGTGGAGTTAGTGTGAAAAGTGCAGTATATGTTCATTTTGTGCTTTTCTCGCTCAAATAGCGTTATTTTGAGCTGAAAATGACGGAATATGAGTATGTTAGATTCATTTGTATTTATTTGTCAAACTGTCATAGAGTGACATTTCCACTTTAGAAACATCAATTCTTGCATGTTTTTGAAGGCCAGCGTGGTTTCTTTTGAATTCGTGTGGAGTTAGTGTGAAAAGTGCAGTATATGTTCATTTTGTGCTTCTCTCGCTCAAATAGCGTTATTTTGAGCTGAAAATGACGGAATATGAGTATGTTAGATTCATTTGTATTTATTTGTCAAACTGTCATAGAGTGACATTTCCACTTTAGAAACATCAATTCTTGCATGTTTTTGAAGGCCAGCGTGGTTTCTTTTGAATTCGTGTGGAGTTAGTGTGAAAAGTGCAGTATATGTTCATTTTGTGCTTCTCTCGCTCAAATAGCGTTATTTTGAGCTGAAAATGACGGAATATGAGTATGTTAGATTCATTTGTATTTATTTGTCAAACTGTCATAGAGTGACATTTCCACTTTAGAAACATCAATTCTTGCATGTTTTTGAAGGCCAGCGTGGTTTCTTTTGAATTCGTGTGGAGTTAGTGTGAAAAGTGCAGTATATGTTCATTTTGTGCTTCTCTCGCTCAAATAGCGTTATTTTGAGCTGAAAATGACGGAATATGAGTATGTTAGATTCATTTGTATTTATTTGTCAAACTGTCATAGAGTGACATTTCCACTTTAGAAACATCAATTCTTGCATGTTTTTGAAGGCCAGCGTGGTTTCTTTTGAATTCGTGTGGAGTTAGTGTGAAAAGTGCAGTATATGTTCATTTTGTGCTTTTCTCGCTCAAATAGCGTTATTTTGAGCTGAAAATGACGGAATATGAGTATGTTAGATTCATTTGTATTTATTTGTCAAACTGTCATAGAGTGACATTTCCACTTTAGAAACATCAATTCTTGCATGTTTTTGAAGGCCAGCATGGTTTCTTTTGAATTCGTGTGGAGTTAGTGTGAAAAGTGCAGTATATGTTCATTTTGTGCTTTTCTCGCTCAAATAGCGTTATTTTGAGCTGAAAATGACGGAATATGAGTATGTTAGATTCATTTGTATTTATTTGTCAAACTGTCATAGAGTGACATTTCCACTTTAGAAACATCAATTCTTGCATGTTTTTGAAGGCCAGCATGGTTTCTTTTGAATTCGTGTGGAGTTAGTGTGAAAAGTGCAGTATATGTTCATTTTGTGCTTTTCTCGCTCAAATAGCGTTATTTTGAGCTGAAAATGACGGAATATGAGTATGTTAGATTCATTTGTATTTATTTGTCAAACTGTCATAGAGTGACATTTCCACTTTAGAAACATCAATTCTTGCATGTTTTTGAAGGCCAGCATGGTTTCTTTTGAATTCGTGTGGAGTTAGTGTGAAAAGTGCAGTATATGTTCATTTTGTGCTTTTCTCGCTCAAATAGCGTTATTTTGAGCTGAAAATGACGGAATATGAGTATGTTAGATTCATTTGTATTTATTTGTCAAACTGTCATAGAGTGACATTTCCACTTTAGAAACATCAATTCTTGCATGTTTTTGAAGGCCAGCATGGTTTCTTTTGAATTCGTGTGGAGTTAGTGTGAAAAGTGCAGTATATGTTCATTTTGTGCTTTTCTCGCTCAAATAGCGTTATTTTGAGCTGAAAATGACGGAATATGAGTATGTTAGATTCATTTGTATTTATTTGTCAAACTGTCATAGAGTGACATTTCCACTTTAGAAACATCAATTCTTGCATGTTTTTGAAGGCCAGCATGGTTTCTTTTGAATTCGTGTGGAGTTAGTGTGAAAAGTGCAGTATATGTTCATTTTGTGCTTTTCTCGCTCAAATAGCGTTATTTTGAGCTGAAAATGACGGAATATGAGTATGTTAGATTCATTTGTATTTATTTGTCAAACTGTCATAGAGTGACATTTCCACTTTAGAAACATCAATTCTTGCATGTTTTTGAAGGCCAGCATGGTTTCTTTTGAATTCGTGTGGAGTTAGTGTGAAAAGTGCAGTATATGTTCATTTTGTGCTTTTCTCGCTCAAATAGCGTTATTTTGAGCTGAAAATGACGGAATATGAGTATGTTAGATTCATTTGTATTTATTTGTCAAACTGTCATAGAGTGACATTTCCACTTTAGAAACATCAATTCTTGCATGTTTTTGAAGGCCAGCATGGTTTCTTTTGAATTCGTGTGGAGTTAGTGTGAAAAGTGCAGTATATGTTCATTTTGTGCTTTTCTCGCTCAAATAGCGTTATTTTGAGCTGAAAATGACGGAATATGAGTATGTTAGATTCATTTGTATTTATTTGTCAAACTGTCATAGAGTGACATTTCCACTTTAGAAACATCAATTCTTGCATGTTTTTGAAGGCCAGCATGGTTTCTTTTGAATTCGTGTGGAGTTAGTGTGAAAAGTGCAGTATATGTTCATTTTGTGCTTTTCTCGCTCAAATAGCGTTATTTTGAGCTGAAAATGACGGAATATGAGTATGTTAGATTCATTTGTATTTATTTGTCAAACTGTCATAGAGTGACATTTCCACTTTAGAAACATCAATTCTTGCATGTTTTTGAAGGCCAGCATGGTTTCTTTTGAATTCGTGTGGAGTTAGTGTGAAAAGTGCAGTATATGTTCATTTTGTGCTTTTCTCGCTCAAATAGCGTTATTTTGAGCTGAAAATGACGGAATATGAGTATGTTAGATTCATTTGTATTTATTTGTCAAACTGTCATAGAGTGACATTTCCACTTTAGAAACATCAATTCTTGCATGTTTTTGAAGGCCAGCATGGTTTCTTTTGAATTCGTGTGGAGTTAGTGTGAAAAGTGCAGTATATGTTCATTTTGTGCTTTTCTCGCTCAAATAGCGTTATTTTGAGCTGAAAATGACGGAATATGAGTATGTTAGATTCATTTGTATTTATTTGTCAAACTGTCATAGAGTGACATTTCCACTTTAGAAACATCAATTCTTGCATGTTTTTGAAGGCCAGCATGGTTTCTTTTGAATTCGTGTGGAGTTAGTGTGAAAAGTGCAGTATATGTTCATTTTGTGCTTTTCTCGCTCAAATAGCGTTATTTTGAGCTGAAAATGACGGAATATGAGTATGTTAGATTCATTTGTATTTATTTGTCAAACTGTCATAGAGTGACATTTCCACTTTAGAAACATCAATTCTTGCATGTTTTTGAAGGCCAGCATGGTTTCTTTTGAATTCGTGTGGAGTTAGTGTGAAAAGTGCAGTATATGTTCATTTTGTGCTTTTCTCGCTCAAATAGCGTTATTTTGAGCTGAAAATGACGGAATATGAGTATGTTAGATTCATTTGTATTTATTTGTCAAACTGTCATAGAGTGACATTTCCACTTTAGAAACATCAATTCTTGCATGTTTTTGAAGGCCAGCATGGTTTCTTTTGAATTCGTGTGGAGTTAGTGTGAAAAGTGCAGTATATGTTCATTTTGTGCTTTTCTCGCTCAAATAGCGTTATTTTGAGCTGAAAATGACGGAATATGAGTATGTTAGATTCATTTGTATTTATTTGTCAAACTGTCATAGAGTGACATTTCCACTTTAGAAACATCAATTCTTGCATGTTTTTGAAGGCCAGCATGGTTTCTTTTGAATTCGTGTGGAGTTAGTGTGAAAAGTGCAGTATATGTTCATTTTGTGCTTTTCTCGCTCAAATAGCGTTATTTTGAGCTGAAAATGACGGAATATGAGTATGTTAGATTCATTTGTATTTATTTGTCAAACTGTCATAGAGTGACATTTCCACTTTAGAAACATCAATTCTTGCATGTTTTTGAAGGCCAGCATGGTTTCTTTTGAATTCGTGTGGAGTTAGTGTGAAAAGTGCAGTATATGTTCATTTTGTGCTTTTCTCGCTCAAATAGCGTTATTTTGAGCTGAAAATGACGGAATATGAGTATGTTAGATTCATTTGTATTTATTTGTCAAACTGTCATAGAGTGACATTTCCACTTTAGAAACATCAATTCTTGCATGTTTTTGAAGGCCAGCATGGTTTCTTTTGAATTCGTGTGGAGTTAGTGTGAAAAGTGCAGTATATGTTCATTTTGTGCTTTTCTCGCTCAAATAGCGTTATTTTGAGCTGAAAATGACGGAATATGAGTATGTTAGATTCATTTGTATTTATTTGTCAAACTGTCATAGAGTGACATTTCCACTTTAGAAACATCAATTCTTGCATGTTTTTGAAGGCCAGCATGGTTTCTTTTGAATTCGTGTGGAGTTAGTGTGAAAAGTGCAGTATATGTTCATTTTGTGCTTTTCTCGCTCAAATAGCGTTATTTTGAGCTGAAAATGACGGAATATGAGTATGTTAGATTCATTTGTATTTATTTGTCAAACTGTCATAGAGTGACATTTCCACTTTAGAAACATCAATTCTTGCATGTTTTTGAAGGCCAGCATGGTTTCTTTTGAATTCGTGTGGAGTTAGTGTGAAAAGTGCAGTATATGTTCATTTTGTGCTTTTCTCGCTCAAATAGCGTTATTTTGAGCTGAAAATGACGGAATATGAGTATGTTAGATTCATTTGTATTTATTTGTCAAACTGTCATAGAGTGACATTTCCACTTTAGAAACATCAATTCTTGCATGTTTTTGAAGGCCAGCATGGTTTCTTTTGAATTCGTGTGGAGTTAGTGTGAAAAGTGCAGTATATGTTCATTTTGTGCTTTTCTCGCTCAAATAGCGTTATTTTGAGCTGAAAATGACGGAATATGAGTATGTTAGATTCATTTGTATTTATTTGTCAAACTGTCATAGAGTGACATTTCCACTTTAGAAACATCAATTCTTGCATGTTTTTGAAGGCCAGCGTGGTTTCTTTTGAATTCGTGTGGAGTTAGTGTGAAAAGTGCAGTATATGTTCATTTTGTGCTTCTCTCGCTCAAATAGCGTTATTTTGAGCTGAAAATGACGGAATATGAGTATGTTAGATTCATTTGTATTTATTTGTCAAACTGTCATAGAGTGACATTTCCACTTTAGAAACATCAATTCTTGCATGTTTTTGAAGGCCAGCGTGGTTTCTTTTGAATTCGTGTGGAGTTAGTGTGAAAAGTGCAGTATATGTTCATTTTGTGCTTCTCTCGCTCAAATAGCGTTATTTTGAGCTGAAAATGACGGAATATGAGTATGTTAGATTCATTTGTATTTATTTGTCAAACTGTCATAGAGTGACATTTCCACTTTAGAAACATCAATTCTTGCATGTTTTTGAAGGCCAGCGTGGTTTCTTTTGAATTCGTGTGGAGTTAGTGTGAAAAGTGCAGTATATGTTCATTTTGTGCTTCTCTCGCTCAAATAGCGTTATTTTGAGCTGAAAATGACGGAATATGAGTATGTTAGATTCATTTGTATTTATTTGTCAAACTGTCATAGAGTGACATTTCCACTTTAGAAACATCAATTCTTGCATGTTTTTGAAGGCCAGCGTGGTTTCTTTTGAATTCGTGTGGAGTTAGTGTGAAAAGTGCAGTATATGTTCATTTTGTGCTTCTCTCGCTCAAATAGCGTTATTTTGAGCTGAAAATGACGGAATATGAGTATGTTAGATTCATTTGTATTTATTTGTCAAACTGTCATAGAGTGACATTTCCACTTTAGAAACATCAATTCTTGCATGTTTTTGAAGGCCAGCGTGGTTTCTTTTGAATTCGTGTGGAGTTAGTGTGAAAAGTGCAGTATATGTTCATTTTGTGCTTTTCTCGCTCAAATAGCGTTATTTTGAGCTGAAAATGACGGAATATGAGTATGTTAGATTCATTTGTATTTATTTGTCAAACTGTCATAGAGTGACATTTCCACTTTAGAAACATCAATTCTTGCATGTTTTTGAAGGCCAGCGTGGTTTCTTTTGAATTCGTGTGGAGTTAGTGTGAAAAGTGCAGTATATGTTCATTTTGTGCTTTTCTCGCTCAAATAGCGTTATTTTGAGCTGAAAATGACGGAATATGAGTATGTTAGATTCATTTGTATTTATTTGTCAAACTGTCATAGAGTGACATTTCCACTTTAGAAACATCAATTCTTGCATGTTTTT
This sequence comes from Chaetodon auriga, assembly GCF_051107435.1. Lineage (NCBI taxonomy): Eukaryota > Metazoa > Chordata > Actinopteri > Chaetodontiformes > Chaetodontidae > Chaetodon > Chaetodon auriga. Next base: position 18,288 of record NW_027482031.1, on the reverse strand, counting down.
GAAGGCCAGCGTGGTTTCTTTTGAATTCGTGTGGAGTTAGTGTGAAAAGTGCAGTATATGTTCATTTTGTGCTTTTCTCGCTCAAATAGCGTTATTTTGAGCTGAAAATGACGGAATATGAGTATGTTAGATTCATTTGTATTTATTTGTCAAACTGTCATAGAGTGACATTTCCACTTTAGAAACATCAATTCTTGCATGTTTTTGAAGGCCAGCATGGTTTCTTTTGAATTCGTGTGGAGTTAGTGTGAAAAGTGCAGTATATGTTCATTTTGTGCTTTTCTCGCTCAAATAGCGTTATTTTGAGCTGAAAATGACGGAATATGAGTATGTTAGATTCATTTGTATTTATTTGTCAAACTGTCATAGAGTGACATTTCCACTTTAGAAACATCAATTCTTGCATGTTTTTGAAGGCCAGCATGGTTTCTTTTGAATTCGTGTGGAGTTAGTGTGAAAAGTGCAGTATATGTTCATTTTGTGCTTTTCTCGCTCAAATAGCGTTATTTTGAGCTGAAAATGACGGAATATGAGTATGTTAGATTCATTTGTATTTATTTGTCAAACTGTCATAGAGTGACATTTCCACTTTAGAAACATCAATTCTTGCATGTTTTTGAAGGCCAGCATGGTTTCTTTTGAATTCGTGTGGAGTTAGTGTGAAAAGTGCAGTATATGTTCATTTTGTGCTTTTCTCGCTCAAATAGCGTTATTTTGAGCTGAAAATGACGGAATATGAGTATGTTAGATTCATTTGTATTTATTTGTCAAACTGTCATAGAGTGACATTTCCACTTTAGAAACATCAATTCTTGCATGTTTTTGAAGGCCAGCATGGTTTCTTTTGAATTCGTGTGGAGTTAGTGTGAAAAGTGCAGTATATGTTCATTTTGTGCTTTTCTCGCTCAAATAGCGTTATTTTGAGCTGAAAATGACGGAATATGAGTATGTTAGATTCATTTGTATTTATTTGTCAAACTGTCATAGAGTGACATTTCCACTTTAGAAACATCAATTCTTGCATGTTTTTGAAGGCCAGCATGGTTTCTTTTGAATTCGTGTGGAGTTAGTGTGAAAAGTGCAGTATATGTTCATTTTGTGCTTTTCTCGCTCAAATAGCGTTATTTTGAGCTGAAAATGACGGAATATGAGTATGTTAGATTCATTTGTATTTATTTGTCAAACTGTCATAGAGTGACATTTCCACTTTAGAAACATCAATTCTTGCATGTTTTTGAAGGCCAGCGTGGTTTCTTTTGAATTCGTGTGGAGTTAGTGTGAAAAGTGCAGTATATGTTCATTTTGTGCTTCTCTCGCTCAAATAGCGTTATTTTGAGCTGAAAATGACGGAATATGAGTATGTTAGATTCATTTGTATTTATTTGTCAAACTGTCATAGAGTGACATTTCCACTTTAGAAACATCAATTCTTGCATGTTTTTGAAGGCCAGCGTGGTTTCTTTTGAATTCGTGTGGAGTTAGTGTGAAAAGTGCAGTATATGTTCATTTTGTGCTTCTCTCGCTCAAATAGCGTTATTTTGAGCTGAAAATGACGGAATATGAGTATGTTAGATTCATTTGTATTTATTTGTCAAACTGTCATAGAGTGACATTTCCACTTTAGAAACATCAATTCTTGCATGTTTTTGAAGGCCAGCGTGGTTTCTTTTGAATTCGTGTGGAGTTAGTGTGAAAAGTGCAGTATATGTTCATTTTGTGCTTCTCTCGCTCAAATAGCGTTATTTTGAGCTGAAAATGACGGAATATGAGTATGTTAGATTCATTTGTATTTATTTGTCAAACTGTCATAGAGTGACATTTCCACTTTAGAAACATCAATTCTTGCATGTTTTTGAAGGCCAGCGTGGTTTCTTTTGAATTCGTGTGGAGTTAGTGTGAAAAGTGCAGTATATGTTCATTTTGTGCTTCTCTCGCTCAAATAGCGTTATTTTGAGCTGAAAATGACGGAATATGAGTATGTTAGATTCATTTGTATTTATTTGTCAAACTGTCATAGAGTGACATTTCCACTTTAGAAACATCAATTCTTGCATGTTTTTGAAGGCCAGCGTGGTTTCTTTTGAATTCGTGTGGAGTTAGTGTGAAAAGTGCAGTATATGTTCATTTTGTGCTTTTCTCGCTCAAATAGCGTTATTTTGAGCTGAAAATGACGGAATATGAGTATGTTAGATTCATTTGTATTTATTTGTCAAACTGTCATAGAGTGACATTTCCACTTTAGAAACATCAATTCTTGCATGTTTTTGAAGGCCAGCGTGGTTTCTTTTGAATTCGTGTGGAGTTAGTGTGAAAAGTGCAGTATATGTTCATTTTGTGCTTTTCTCGCTCAAATAGCGTTATTTTGAGCTGAAAATGACGGAATATGAGTATGTTAGATTCATTTGTATTTATTTGTCAAACTGTCATAGAGTGACATTTCCACTTTAGAAACATCAATTCTTGCATGTTTTTGAAGGCCAGCATGGTTTCTTTTGAATTCGTGTGGAGTTAGTGTGAAAAGTGCAGTATATGTTCATTTTGTGCTTTTCTCGCTCAAATAGCGTTATTTTGAGCTGAAAATGACGGAATATGAGTATGTTAGATTCATTTGTATTTATTTGTCAAACTGTCATAGAGTGACATTTCCACTTTAGAAACATCAATTCTTGCATGTTTTTGAAGGCCAGCATGGTTTCTTTTGAATTCGTGTGGAGTTAGTGTGAAAAGTGCAGTATATGTTCATTTTGTGCTTTTCTCGCTCAAATAGCGTTATTTTGAGCTGAAAATGACGGAATATGAGTATGTTAGATTCATTTGTATTTATTTGTCAAACTGTCATAGAGTGACATTTCCACTTTAGAAACATCAATTCTTGCATGTTTTTGAAGGCCAGCATGGTTTCTTTTGAATTCGTGTGGAGTTAGTGTGAAAAGTGCAGTATATGTTCATTTTGTGCTTTTCTCGCTCAAATAGCGTTATTTTGAGCTGAAAATGACGGAATATGAGTATGTTAGATTCATTTGTATTTATTTGTCAAACTGTCATAGAGTGACATTTCCACTTTAGAAACATCAATTCTTGCATGTTTTTGAAGGCCAGCATGGTTTCTTTTGAATTCGTGTGGAGTTAGTGTGAAAAGTGCAGTATATGTTCATTTTGTGCTTTTCTCGCTCAAATAGCGTTATTTTGAGCTGAAAATGACGGAATATGAGTATGTTAGATTCATTTGTATTTATTTGTCAAACTGTCATAGAGTGACATTTCCACTTTAGAAACATCAATTCTTGCATGTTTTTGAAGGCCAGCATGGTTTCTTTTGAATTCGTGTGGAGTTAGTGTGAAAAGTGCAGTATATGTTCATTTTGTGCTTTTCTCGCTCAAATAGCGTTATTTTGAGCTGAAAATGACGGAATATGAGTATGTTAGATTCATTTGTATTTATTTGTCAAACTGTCATAGAGTGACATTTCCACTTTAGAAACATCAATTCTTGCATGTTTTTGAAGGCCAGCATGGTTTCTTTTGAATTCGTGTGGAGTTAGTGTGAAAAGTGCAGTATATGTTCATTTTGTGCTTTTCTCGCTCAAATAGCGTTATTTTGAGCTGAAAATGACGGAATATGAGTATGTTAGATTCATTTGTATTTATTTGTCAAACTGTCATAGAGTGACATTTCCACTTTAGAAACATCAATTCTTGCATGTTTTTGAAGGCCAGCATGGTTTCTTTTGAATTCGTGTGGAGTTAGTGTGAAAAGTGCAGTATATGTTCATTTTGTGCTTTTCTCGCTCAAATAGCGTTATTTTGAGCTGAAAATGACGGAATATGAGTATGTTAGATTCATTTGTATTTATTTGTCAAACTGTCATAGAGTGACATTTCCACTTTAGAAACATCAATTCTTGCATGTTTTTGAAGGCCAGCGTGGTTTCTTTTGAATTCGTGTGGAGTTAGTGTGAAAAGTGCAGTATATGTTCATTTTGTGCTTTTCTCGCTCAAATAGCGTTATTTTGAGCTGAAAATGACGGAATATGAGTATGTTAGATTCATTTGTATTTATTTGTCAAACTGTCATAGAGTGACATTTCCACTTTAGAAACATCAATTCTTGCATGTTTTTGAAGGCCAGCGTGGTTTCTTTTGAATTCGTGTGGAGTTAGTGTGAAAAGTGCAGTATATGTTCATTTTGTGCTTCTCTCGCTCAAATAGCGTTATTTTGAGCTGAAAATGACGGAATATGAGTATGTTAGATTCATTTGTATTTATTTGTCAAACTGTCATAGAGTGACATTTCCACTTTAGAAACATCAATTCTTGCATGTTTTTGAAGGCCAGCGTGGTTTCTTTTGAATTCGTGTGGAGTTAGTGTGAAAAGTGCAGTATATGTTCATTTTGTGCTTCTCTCGCTCAAATAGCGTTATTTTGAGCTGAAAATGACGGAATATGAGTATGTTAGATTCATTTGTATTTATTTGTCAAACTGTCATAGAGTGACATTTCCACTTTAGAAACATCAATTCTTGCATGTTTTTGAAGGCCAGCGTGGTTTCTTTTGAATTCGTGTGGAGTTAGTGTGAAAAGTGCAGTATATGTTCATTTTGTGCTTTCTCTCGCTCAAATAGCGTTATTTTGAGCTGAAAATGACGGAATATGAGTATGTTAGATTCATTTGTATTTATTTGTCAAACTGTCATAGAGTGACATTTCCACTTTAGAAACATCAATTCTTGCATGTTTTTGAAGGCCAGCGTGGTTTCTTTTGAATTCGTGTGGAGTTAGTGTGAAAAGTGCAGTATATGTTCATTTTGTGCTTCTCTCGCTCAAATAGCGTTATTTTGAGCTGAAAATGACGGAATATGAGTATGTTAGATTCATTTGTATTTATTTGTCAAACTGTCATAGAGTGACATTTCCACTTTAGAAACATCAATTCTTGCATGTTTTTGAAGGCCAGCGTGGTTTCTTTTGAATTCGTGTGGAGTTAGTGTGAAAAGTGCAGTATATGTTCATTTTGTGCTTTTCTCGCTCAAATAGCGTTATTTTGAGCTGAAAATGACGGAATATGAGTATGTTAGATTCATTTGTATTTATTTGTCAAACTGTCATAGAGTGACATTTCCACTTTAGAAACATCAATTCTTGCATGTTTTTGAAGGCCAGCATGGTTTCTTTTGAATTCGTGTGGAGTTAGTGTGAAAAGTGCAGTATATGTTCATTTTGTGCTTTTCTCGCTCAAATAGCGTTATTTTGAGCTGAAAATGACGGAATATGAGTATGTTAGATTCATTTGTATTTATTTGTCAAACTGTCATAGAGTGACATTTCCACTTTAGAAACATCAATTCTTGCATGTTTTTGAAGGCCAGCATGGTTTCTTTTGAATTCGTGTGGAGTTAGTGTGAAAAGTGCAGTATATGTTCATTTTGTGCTTTTCTCGCTCAAATAGCGTTATTTTGAGCTGAAAATGACGGAATATGAGTATGTTAGATTCATTTGTATTTATTTGTCAAACTGTCATAGAGTGACATTTCCACTTTAGAAACATCAATTCTTGCATGTTTTTGAAGGCCAGCATGGTTTCTTTTGAATTCGTGTGGAGTTAGTGTGAAAAGTGCAGTATATGTTCATTTTGTGCTTTTCTCGCTCAAATAGCGTTATTTTGAGCTGAAAATGACGGAATATGAGTATGTTAGATTCATTTGTATTTATTTGTCAAACTGTCATAGAGTGACATTTCCACTTTAGAAACATCAATTCTTGCATGTTTTTGAAGGCCAGCATGGTTTCTTTTGAATTCGTGTGGAGTTAGTGTGAAAAGTGCAGTATATGTTCATTTTGTGCTTTTCTCGCTCAAATAGCGTTATTTTGAGCTGAAAATGACGGAATATGAGTATGTTAGATTCATTTGTATTTATTTGTCAAACTGTCATAGAGTGACATTTCCACTTTAGAAACATCAATTCTTGCATGTTTTTGAAGGCCAGCATGGTTTCTTTTGAATTCGTGTGGAGTTAGTGTGAAAAGTGCAGTATATGTTCATTTTGTGCTTTTCTCGCTCAAATAGCGTTATTTTGAGCTGAAAATGACGGAATATGAGTATGTTAGATTCATTTGTATTTATTTGTCAAACTGTCATAGAGTGACATTTCCACTTTAGAAACATCAATTCTTGCATGTTTTTGAAGGCCAGCATGGTTTCTTTTGAATTCGTGTGGAGTTAGTGTGAAAAGTGCAGTATATGTTCATTTTGTGCTTTTCTCGCTCAAATAGCGTTATTTTGAGCTGAAAATGACGGAATATGAGTATGTTAGATTCATTTGTATTTATTTGTCAAACTGTCATAGAGTGACATTTCCACTTTAGAAACATCAATTCTTGCATGTTTTTGAAGGCCAGCATGGTTTCTTTTGAATTCGTGTGGAGTTAGTGTGAAAAGTGCAGTATATGTTCATTTTGTGCTTTTCTCGCTCAAATAGCGTTATTTTGAGCTGAAAATGACGGAATATGAGTATGTTAGATTCATTTGTATTTATTTGTCAAACTGTCATAGAGTGACATTTCCACTTTAGAAACATCAATTCTTGCATGTTTTTGAAGGCCAGCATGGTTTCTTTTGAATTCGTGTGGAGTTAGTGTGAAAAGTGCAGTATATGTTCATTTTGTGCTTTTCTCGCTCAAATAGCGTTATTTTGAGCTGAAAATGACGGAATATGAGTATGTTAGATTCATTTGTATTTATTTGTCAAACTGTCATAGAGTGACATTTCCACTTTAGAAACATCAATTCTTGCATGTTTTTGAAGGCCAGCATGGTTTCTTTTGAATTCGTGTGGAGTTAGTGTGAAAAGTGCAGTATATGTTCATTTTGTGCTTTTCTCGCTCAAATAGCGTTATTTTGAGCTGAAAATGACGGAATATGAGTATGTTAGATTCATTTGTATTTATTTGTCAAACTGTCATAGAGTGACATTTCCACTTTAGAAACATCAATTCTTGCATGTTTTTGAAGGCCAGCATGGTTTCTTTTGAATTCGTGTGGAGTTAGTGTGAAAAGTGCAGTATATGTTCATTTTGTGCTTTTCTCGCTCAAATAGCGTTATTTTGAGCTGAAAATGACGGAATATGAGTATGTTAGATTCATTTGTATTTATTTGTCAAACTGTCATAGAGTGACATTTCCACTTTAGAAACATCAATTCTTGCATGTTTTTGAAGGCCAGCATGGTTTCTTTTGAATTCGTGTGGAGTTAGTGTGAAAAGTGCAGTATATGTTCATTTTGTGCTTTTCTCGCTCAAATAGCGTTATTTTGAGCTGAAAATGACGGAATATGAGTATGTTAGATTCATTTGTATTTATTTGTCAAACTGTCATAGAGTGACATTTCCACTTTAGAAACATCAATTCTTGCATGTTTTTGAAGGCCAGCATGGTTTCTTTTGAATTCGTGTGGAGTTAGTGTGAAAAGTGCAGTATATGTTCATTTTGTGCTTTTCTCGCTCAAATAGCGTTATTTTGAGCTGAAAATGACGGAATATGAGTATGTTAGATTCATTTGTATTTATTTGTCAAACTGTCATAGAGTGACATTTCCACTTTAGAAACATCAATTCTTGCATGTTTTTGAAGGCCAGCGTGGTTTCTTTTGAATTCGTGTGGAGTTAGTGTGAAAAGTGCAGTATATGTTCATTTTGTGCTTTTCTCGCTCAAATAGCGTTATTTTGAGCTGAAAATGACGGAATATGAGTATGTTAGATTCATTTGTATTTATTTGTCAAACTGTCATAGAGTGACATTTCCACTTTAGAAACATCAATTCTTGCATGTTTTTGAAGGCCAGCGTGGTTTCTTTTGAATTCGTGTGGAGTTAGTGTGAAAAGTGCAGTATATGTTCATTTTGTGCTTCTCTCGCTCAAATAGCGTTATTTTGAGCTGAAAATGACGGAATATGAGTATGTTAGATTCATTTGTATTTATTTGTCAAACTGTCATAGAGTGACATTTCCACTTTAGAAACATCAATTCTTGCATGTTTTTGAAGGCCAGCGTGGTTTCTTTTGAATTCGTGTGGAGTTAGTGTGAAAAGTGCAGTATATGTTCATTTTGTGCTTCTCTCGCTCAAATAGCGTTATTTTGAGCTGAAAATGACGGAATATGAGTATGTTAGATTCATTTGTATTTATTTGTCAAACTGTCATAGAGTGACATTTCCACTTTAGAAACATCAATTCTTGCATGTTTTTGAAGGCCAGCGTGGTTTCTTTTGAATTCGTGTGGAGTTAGTGTGAAAAGTGCAGTATATGTTCATTTTGTGCTTTTCTCGCTCAAATAGCGTTATTTTGAGCTGAAAATGACGGAATATGAGTATGTTAGATTCATTTGTATTTATTTGTCAAACTGTCATAGAGTGACATTTCCACTTTAGAAACATCAATTCTTGCATGTTTTTGAAGGCCAGCGTGGTTTCTTTTGAATTCGTGTGGAGTTAGTGTGAAAAGTGCAGTATATGTTCATTTTGTGCTTCTCTCGCTCAAATAGCGTTATTTTGAGCTGAAAATGACGGAATATGAGTATGTTAGATTCATTTGTATTTATTTGTCAAACTGTCATAGAGTGACATTTCCACTTTAGAAACATCAATTCTTGCATGTTTTTGAAGGCCAGCGTGGTTTCTTTTGAATTCGTGTGGAGTTAGTGTGAAAAGTGCAGTATATGTTCATTTTGTGCTTTTCTCGCTCAAATAGCGTTATTTTGAGCTGAAAATGACGGAATATGAGTATGTTAGATTAATTTGTATTTATTTGTCAAACTGTCATAGAGTGACATTTCCACTTTAGAAACATCAATTCTTGCATGTTTTTGAAGGCCAGCATGGTTTCTTTTGAATTCGTGTGGAGTTAGTGTGAAAAGTGCAGTATATGTTCATTTTGTGCTTTTCTCGCTCAAATAGCGTTATTTTGAGCTGAAAATGACGGAATATGAGTATGTTAGATTCATTTGTATTTATTTGTCAAACTGTCATAGAGTGACATTTCCACTTTAGAAACATCAATTCTTGCATGTTTTTGAAGGCCAGCATGGTTTCTTTTGAATTCGTGTGGAGTTAGTGTGAAAAGTGCAGTATATGTTCATTTTGTGCTTTTCTCGCTCAAATAGCGTTATTTTGAGCTGAAAATGACGGAATATGAGTATGTTAGATTCATTTGTATTTATTTGTCAAACTGTCATAGAGTGACATTTCCACTTTAGAAACATCAATTCTTGCATGTTTTTGAAGGCCAGCATGGTTTCTTTTGAATTCGTGTGGAGTTAGTGTGAAAAGTGCAGTATATGTTCATTTTGTGCTTTTCTCGCTCAAATAGCGTTATTTTGAGCTGAAAATGACGGAATATGAGTATGTTAGATTCATTTGTATTTATTTGTCAAACTGTCATAGAGTGACATTTCCACTTTAGAAACATCAATTCTTGCATGTTTTTGAAGGCCAGCATGGTTTCTTTTGAATTCGTGTGGAGTTAGTGTGAAAAGTGCAGTATATGTTCATTTTGTGCTTTTCTCGCTCAAATAGCGTTATTTTGAGCTGAAAATGACGGAATATGAGTATGTTAGATTCATTTGTATTTATTTGTCAAACTGTCATAGAGTGACATTTCCACTTTAGAAACATCAATTCTTGCATGTTTTTGAAGGCCAGCATGGTTTCTTTTGAATTCGTGTGGAGTTAGTGTGAAAAGTGCAGTATATGTTCATTTTGTGCTTTTCTCGCTCAAATAGCGTTATTTTGAGCTGAAAATGACGGAATATGAGTATGTTAGATTCATTTGTATTTATTTGTCAAACTGTCATAGAGTGACATTTCCACTTTAGAAACATCAATTCTTGCATGTTTTTGAAGGCCAGCATGGTTTCTTTTGAATTCGTGTGGAGTTAGTGTGAAAAGTGCAGTATATGTTCATTTTGTGCTTTTCTCGCTCAAATAGCGTTATTTTGAGCTGAAAATGACGGAATATGAGTATGTTAGATTCATTTGTATTTATTTGTCAAACTGTCATAGAGTGACATTTCCACTTTAGAAACATCAATTCTTGCATGTTTTTGAAGGCCAGCATGGTTTCTTTTGAATTCGTGTGGAGTTAGTGTGAAAAGTGCAGTATATGTTCATTTTGTGCTTTTCTCGCTCAAATAGCGTTATTTTGAGCTGAAAATGACGGAATATGAGTATGTTAGATTCATTTGTATTTATTTGTCAAACTGTCATAGAGTGACATTTCCACTTTAGAAACATCAATTCTTGCATGTTTTTGAAGGCCAGCATGGTTTCTTTTGAATTCGTGTGGAGTTAGTGTGAAAAGTGCAGTATATGTTCATTTTGTGCTTTTCTCGCTCAAATAGCGTTATTTTGAGCTGAAAATGACGGAATATGAGTATGTTAGATTCATTTGTATTTATTTGTCAAACTGTCATAGAGTGACATTTCCACTTTAGAAACATCAATTCTTGCATGTTTTTGAAGGCCAGCATGGTTTCTTTTGAATTCGTGTGGAGTTAGTGTGAAAAGTGCAGTATATGTTCATTTTGTGCTTTTCTCGCTCAAATAGCGTTATTTTGAGCTGAAAATGACGGAATATGAGTATGTTAGATTCATTTGTATTTATTTGTCAAACTGTCATAGAGTGACATTTCCACTTTAGAAACATCAATTCTTGCATGTTTTTGAAGGCCAGCATGGTTTCTTTTGAATTCGTGTGGAGTTAGTGTGAAAAGTGCAGTATATGTTCATTTTGTGCTTTTCTCGCTCAAATAGCGTTATTTTGAGCTGAAAATGACGGAATATGAGTATGTTAGATTCATTTGTATTTATTTGTCAAACTGTCATAGAGTGACATTTCCACTTTAGAAACATCAATTCTTGCATGTTTTTGAAGGCCAGCATGGTTTCTTTTGAATTCGTGTGGAGTTAGTGTGAAAAGTGCAGTATATGTTCATTTTGTGCTTTTCTCGCTCAAATAGCGTTATTTTGAGCTGAAAATGACGGAATATGAGTATGTTAGATTCATTTGTATTTATTTGTCAAACTGTCATAGAGTGACATTTCCACTTTAGAAACATCAATTCTTGCATGTTTTTGAAGGCCAGCATGGTTTCTTTTGAATTCGTGTGGAGTTAGTGTGAAAAGTGCAGTATATGTTCATTTTGTGCTTTTCTCGCTCAAATAGCGTTATTTTGAGCTGAAAATGACGGAATATGAGTATGTTAGATTCATTTGTATTTATTTGTCAAACTGTCATAGAGTGACATTTCCACTTTAGAAACATCAATTCTTGCATGTTTTTGAAGGCCAGCATGGTTTCTTTTGAATTCGTGTGGAGTTAGTGTGAAAAGTGCAGTATATGTTCATTTTGTGCTTTTCTCGCTCAAATAGCGTTATTTTGAGCTGAAAATGACGGAATATGAGTATGTTAGATTCATTTGTATTTATTTGTCAAACTGTCATAGAGTGACATTTCCACTTTAGAAACATCAATTCTTGCATGTTTTTGAAGGCCAGCATGGTTTCTTTTGAATTCGTGTGGAGTTAGTGTGAAAAGTGCAGTATATGTTCATTTTGTGCTTTTCTCGCTCAAATAGCGTTATTTTGAGCTGAAAATGACGGAATATGAGTATGTTAGATTCATTTGTATTTATTTGTCAAACTGTCATAGAGTGACATTTCCACTTTAGAAACATCAATTCTTGCATGTTTTTGAAGGCCAGCATGGTTTCTTTTGAATTCGTGTGGAGTTAGTGTGAAAAGTGCAGTATATGTTCATTTTGTGCTTTTCTCGCTCAAATAGCGTTATTTTGAGCTGAAAATGACGGAATATGAGTATGTTAGATTCATTTGTATTTATTTGTCAAACTGTCATAGAGTGACATTTCCACTTTAGAAACATCAATTCTTGCATGTTTTTGAAGGCCAGCATGGTTTCTTTTGAATTCGTGTGGAGTTAGTGTGAAAAGTGCAGTATATGTTCATTTTGTGCTTTTCTCGCTCAAATAGCGTTATTTTGAGCTGAAAATGACGGAATATGAGTATGTTAGATTCATTTGTATTTATTTGTCAAACTGTCATAGAGTGACATTTCCACTTTAGAAACATCAATTCTTGCATGTTTTTGAAGGCCAGCATGGTTTCTTTTGAATTCGTGTGGAGTTAGTGTGAAAAGTGCAGTATATGTTCATTTTGTGCTTTTCTCGCTCAAATAGCGTTATTTTGAGCTGAAAATGACGGAATATGAGTATGTTAGATTCATTTGTATTTATTTGTCAAACTGTCATAGAGTGACATTTCCACTTTAGAAACATCAATTCTTGCATGTTTTTGAAGGCCAGCATGGTTTCTTTTGAATTCGTGTGGAGTTAGTGTGAAAAGTGCAGTATATGTTCATTTTGTGCTTTTCTCGCTCAAATAGCGCTATTTTGAGCTGAAAATGACGGAATATGAGTATGTTAGATTCATTTGTATTTATTTGTCAAACTGTCATAGAGTGACATTTCCACTTTAGAAACATCAATTCTTGCATGTTTTTGAAGGCCAGCATGGTTTCTTTTGAATTCGTGTGGAGTTAGTGTGAAAAGTGCAGTATATGTTCATTTTGTGCTTTTCTCGCTCAAATAGCGTTATTTTGAGCTGAAAATGACGGAATATGAGTATGTTAGATTCATTTGTATTTATTTGTCAAACTGTCATAGAGTGACATTTCCACTTTAGAAACATCAATTCTTGCATGTTTTTGAAGGCCAGCATGGTTTCTTTTGAATTCGTGTGGAGTTAGTGTGAAAAGTGCAGTATATGTTCATTTTGTGCTTTTCTCGCTCAAATAGCGTTATTTTGAGCTGAAAATGACGGAATATGAGTATGTTAGATTCATTTGTATTTATTTGTCAAACTGTCATAGAGTGACATTTCCACTTTAGAAACATCAATTCTTGCATGTTTTTGAAGGCCAGCATGGTTTCTTTTGAATTCGTGTGGAGTTAGTGTGAAAAGTGCAGTATATGTTCATTTTGTGCTTTTCTCGCTCAAATAGCGTTATTTTGAGCTGAAAATGACGGAATATGAGTATGTTAGATTCATTTGTATTTATTTGTCAAACTGTCATAGAGTGACATTTCCACTTTAGAAACATCAATTCTTGCATGTTTTTGAAGGCCAGCATGGTTTCTTTTGAATTCGTGTGGAGTTAGTGTGAAAAGTGCAGTATATGTTCATTTTGTGCTTTTCTCGCTCAAATAGCGTTATTTTGAGCTGAAAATGACGGAATATGAGTATGTTAGATTCATTTGTATTTATTTGTCAAACTGTCATAGAGTGACATTTCCACTTTAGAAACATCAATTCTTGCATGTTTTTGAAGGCCAGCATGGTTTCTTTTGAATTCGTGTGGAGTTAGTGTGAAAAGTGCAGTATATGTTCATTTTGTGCTTTTCTCGCTCAAATAGCGTTATTTTGAGCTGAAAATGACGGAATATGAGTATGTTAGATTCATTTGTATTTATTTGTCAAACTGTCATAGAGTGACATTTCCACTTTAGAAACATCAATTCTTGCATGTTTTTGAAGGCCAGCATGGTTTCTTTTGAATTCGTGTGGAGTTAGTGTGAAAAGTGCAGTATATGTTCATTTTGTGCTTTTCTCGCTCAAATAGCGTTATTTTGAGCTGAAAATGACGGAATATGAGTATGTTAGATTCATTTGTATTTATTTGTCAAACTGTCATAGAGTGACATTTCCACTTTAGAAACATCAATTCTTGCATGTTTTTGAAGGCCAGCATGGTTTCTTTTGAATTCGTGTGGAGTTAGTGTGAAAAGTGCAGTATATGTTCATTTTGTGCTTTTCTCGCTCAAATAGCGTTATTTTGAGCTGAAAATGACGGAATATGAGTATGTTAGATTCATTTGTATTTATTTGTCAAACTGTCATAGAGTGACATTTCCACTTTAGAAACATCAATTCTTGCATGTTTTTGAAGGCCAGCATGGTTTCTTTTGAATTCGTGTGGAGTTAGTGTGAAAAGTGCAGTATATGTTCATTTTGTGCTTTTCTCGCTCAAATAGCGTTATTTTGAGCTGAAAATGACGGAATATGAGTATGTTAGATTCATTTGTATTTATTTGTCAAACTGTCATAGAGTGACATTTCCACTTTAGAAACATCAATTCTTGCATGTTTTTGAAGGCCAGCATGGTTTCTTTTGAATTCGTGTGGAGTTAGTGTGAAAAGTGCAGTATATGTTCATTTTGTGCTTTTCTCGCTCAAATAGCGTTATTTTGAGCTGAAAATGACGGAATATGAGTATGTTAGATTCATTTGTATTTATTTGTCAAACTGTCATAGAGTGACATTTCCACTTTAGAAACATCAATTCTTGCATGTTTTTGAAGGCCAGCATGGTTTCTTTTGAATTCGTGTGGAGTTAGTGTGAAAAGTGCAGTATATGTTCATTTTGTGCTTTTCTCGCTCAAATAGCGTTATTTTGAGCTGAAAATGACGGAATATGAGTATGTTAGATTCATTTGTATTTATTTGTCAAACTGTCATAGAGTGACATTTCCACTTTAGAAACATCAATTCTTGCATGTTTTTGAAGGCCAGCATGGTTTCTTTTGAATTCGTGTGGAGTTAGTGTGAAAAGTGCAGTATATGTTCATTTTGTGCTTTTCTCGCTCAAATAGCGTTATTTTGAGCTGAAAATGACGGAATATGAGTATGTTAGATTCATTTGTATTTATTTGTCAAACTGTCATAGAGTGACATTTCCACTTTAGAAACATCAATTCTTGCATGTTTTTGAAGGCCAGCATGGTTTCTTTTGAATTCGTGTGGAGTTAGTGTGAAAAGTGCAGTATATGTTCATTTTGTGCTTTTCTCGCTCAAATAGCGTTATTTTGAGCTGAAAATGACGGAATATGAGTATGTTAGATTCATTTGTATTTATTTGTCAAACTGTCATAGAGTGACATTTCCACTTTAGAAACATCAATTCTTGCATGTTTTTGAAGGCCAGCATGGTTTCTTTTGAATTCGTGTGGAGTTAGTGTGAAAAGTGCAGTATATGTTCATTTTGTGCTTTTCTCGCTCAAATAGCGTTATTTTGAGCTGAAAATGACGGAATATGAGTATGTTAGATTCATTTGTATTTATTTGTCAAACTGTCATAGAGTGACATTTCCACTTTAGAAACATCAATTCTTGCATGTTTTTGAAGGCCAGCATGGTTTCTTTTGAATTCGTGTGGAGTTAGTGTGAAAAGTGCAGTATATGTTCATTTTGTGCTTTTCTCGCTCAAATAGCGTTATTTTGAGCTGAAAATGACGGAATATGAGTATGTTAGATTCATTTGTATTTATTTGTCAAACTGTCATAGAGTGACATTTCCACTTTAGAAACATCAATTCTTGCATGTTTTTGAAGGCCAGCATGGTTTCTTTTGAATTCGTGTGGAGTTAGTGTGAAAAGTGCAGTATATGTTCATTTTGTGCTTTTCTCGCTCAAATAGCGTTATTTTGAGCTGAAAATGACGGAATATGAGTATGTTAGATTCATTTGTATTTATTTGTCAAACTGTCATAGAGTGACATTTCCACTTTAGAAACATCAATTCTTGCATGTTTTTGAAGGCCAGCATGGTTTCTTTTGAATTCGTGTGGAGTTAGTGTGAAAAGTGCAGTATATGTTCATTTTGTGCTTTTCTCGCTCAAATAGCGTTATTTTGAGCTGAAAATGACGGAATATGAGTATGTTAGATTCATTTGTATTTATTTGTCAAACTGTCATAGAGTGACATTTCCACTTTAGAAACATCAATTCTTGCATGTTTTTGAAGGCCAGCATGGTTTCTTTTGAATTCGTGTGGAGTTAGTGTGAAAAGTGCAGTATATGTTCATTTTGTGCTTTTCTCGCTCAAATAGCGTTATTTTGAGCTGAAAATGACGGAATATGAGTATGTTAGATTCATTTGTATTTATTTGTCAAACTGTCATAGAGTGACATTTCCACTTTAGAAACATCAATTCTTGCATGTTTTTGAAGGCCAGCATGGTTTCTTTTGAATTCGTGTGGAGTTAGTGTGAAAAGTGCAGTATATGTTCATTTTGTGCTTTTCTCGCTCAAATAGCGTTATTTTGAGCTGAAAATGACGGAATATGAGTATGTTAGATTCATTTGTATTTATTTGTCAAACTGTCATAGAGTGACATTTCCACTTTAGAAACATCAATTCTTGCATGTTTTTGAAGGCCAGCATGGTTTCTTTTGAATTCGTGTGGAGTTAGTGTGAAAAGTGCAGTATATGTTCATTTTGTGCTTTTCTCGCTCAAATAGCGTTATTTTGAGCTGAAAATGACGGAATATGAGTATGTTAGATTCATTTGTATTTATTTGTCAAACTGTCATAGAGTGACATTTCCACTTTAGAAACATCAATTCTTGCATGTTTTTGAAGGCCAGCATGGTTTCTTTTGAATTCGTGTGGAGTTAGTGTGAAAAGTGCAGTATATGTTCATTTTGTGCTTTTCTCGCTCAAATAGCGTTATTTTGAGCTGAAAATGAAGGAATATGAGTATGTTAGATTCATTTGTATTTATTTGTCAAACTGTCATAGAGTGACATTTCCACTTTAGAAACATCAATTCTTGCATGTTTTTGAAGGCCAGCATGGTTTCTTTTGAATTCGTGTGGAGTTAGTGTGAAAAGTGCAGTATATGTTCATTTTGTGCTTTTCTCGCTCAAATAGCGTTATTTTGAGCTGAAAATGACGGAATATGAGTATGTTAGATTCATTTGTATTTATTTGTCAAACTGTCATAGAGTGACATTTCCACTTTAGAAACATCAATTCTTGCATGTTTTTGAAGGCCAGCATGGTTTCTTTTGAATTCGTGTGGAGTTAGTGTGAAAAGTGCAGTATATGTTCATTTTGTGCTTTTCTCGCTCAAATAGCGTTATTTTGAGCTGAAAATGACGGAATATGAGTATGTTAGATTCATTTGTATTTATTTGTCAAACTGTCATAGAGTGACATTTCCACTTTAGAAACATCAATTCTTGCATGTTTTTGAAGGCCAGCATGGTTTCTTTTGAATTCGTGTGGAGTTAGTGTGAAAAGTGCAGTATATGTTCATTTTGTGCTTTTCTCGCTCAAATAGCGTTATTTTGAGCTGAAAATGACGGAATATGAGTATGTTAGATTCATTTGTATTTATTTGTCAAACTGTCATAGAGTGACATTTCCACTTTAGAAACATCAATTCTTGCATGTTTTTGAAGGCCAGCATGGTTTCTTTTGAATTCGTGTGGAGTTAGTGTGAAAAGTGCAGTATATGTTCATTTTGTGCTTTTCTCGCTCAAATAGCGTTATTTTGAGCTGAAAATGACGGAATATGAGTATGTTAGATTCATTTGTATTTATTTGTCAAACTGTCATAGAGTGACATTTCCACTTTAGAAACATCAATTCTTGCATGTTTTTGAAGGCCAGCATGGTTTCTTTTGAATTCGTGTGGAGTTAGTGTGAAAAGTGCAGTATATGTTCATTTTGTGCTTTTCTCGCTCAAATAGCGTTATTTTGAGCTGAAAATGACGGAATATGAGTATGTTAGATTCATTTGTATTTATTTGTCAAACTGTCATAGAGTGACATTTCCACTTTAGAAACATCAATTCTTGCATGTTTTTGAAGGCCAGCATGGTTTCTTTTGAATTCGTGTGGAGTTAGTGTGAAAAGTGCAGTATATGTTCATTTTGTGCTTTTCTCGCTCAAATAGCGTTATTTTGAGCTGAAAATGACGGAATATGAGTATGTTAGATTCATTTGTATTTATTTGTCAAACTGTCATAGAGTGACATTTCCACTTTAGAAACATCAATTCTTGCATGTTTTTGAAGGCCAGCATGGTTTCTTTTGAATTCGTGTGGAGTTAGTGTGAAAAGTGCAGTATATGTTCATTTTGTGCTTTTCTCGCTCAAATAGCGTTATTTTGAGCTGAAAATGACGGAATATGAGTATGTTAGATTCATTTGTATTTATTTGTCAAACTGTCATAGAGTGACATTTCCACTTTAGAAACATCAATTCTTGCATGTTTTTGAAGGCCAGCATGGTTTCTTTTGAATTCGTGTGGAGTTAGTGTGAAAAGTGCAGTATATGTTCATTTTGTGCTTTTCTCGCTCAAATAGCGTTATTTTGAGCTGAAAATGACGGAATATGAGTATGTTAGATTCATTTGTATTTATTTGTCAAACTGTC
>NW_027482030.1:0-41903 GCF_051107435.1 Chaetodon auriga | reverse complement strand
GTTATTTTGACCTGAAAATGACGGAATATGACTATGTTAGATTCATTTGTATTTATTTGTCAAACTGTCATAGAATGACATTTCCACTTTAGAAACATCAATTCTTGCATGTTTTTGAAGGCCAGCATGGTTTCTTTTGAATTCGTGTGGAGTTAGTGTGAAAAGTGCAGTATATGTTCATTTTGTGCTTTTCTCGCTCAAATAGCGTTATTTTGACCTGAAAATGACGGAATATGACTATGTTAGATGCATTTGTATTTATTTGTCAAACTGTCATAGAATGACATTTCCACTTTAGAAACATCAATTCTTGCATGTTTTTGAAGGCCAGCATGGTTTCTTTTGAATTCGTGTGGAGTTAGTGTGAAAAGTGCAGTATATGTTCATTTTGTGCTTTTCTCGCTCAAATAGCGTTATTTTGACCTGAAAATGACGGAATATGACTATGTTAGATTCATTTGTATTTATTTGTCAAACTGTCATAGAATGACATTTCCACTTTAGAAACATCAATTCTTGCATGTTTTTGAAGGCCAGCATGGTTTCTTTTGAATTCGTGTGGAGTTAGTGTGAAAAGTGCAGTATATGTTCATTTTGTGCTTTTCTCGCTCAAATAGCGTTATTTTGACCTGAAAATGACGGAATATGACTATGTTAGATGCATTTGTATTTATTTGTCAAACTGTCATAGAATGACATTTCCACTTTAGAAACATCAATTCTTGCATGTTTTTGAAGGCCAGCATGGTTTCTTTTGAATTCGTGTGGAGTTAGTGTGAAAAGTGCAGTATATGTTCATTTTGTGCTTTTCTCGCTCAAATAGCGTTATTTTGACCTGAAAATGACGGAATATGACTATGTTAGATTCATTTGTATTTATTTGTCAAACTGTCATAGAATGACATTTCCACTTTAGAAACATCAATTCTTGCATGTTTTTGAAGGCCAGCATGGTTTCTTTTGAATTCGTGTGGAGTTAGTGTGAAAAGTGCAGTATATGTTCATTTTGTGCTTTTCTCGCTCAAATAGCGTTATTTTGACCTGAAAATGACGGAATATGACTATGTTAGATTCATTTGTATTTATTTGTCAAACTGTCATAGAATGACATTTCCACTTTAGAAACATCAATTCTTGCATGTTTTTGAAGGCCAGCATGGTTTCTTTTGAATTCGTGTGGAGTTAGTGTGAAAAGTGCAGTATATGTTCATTTTGTGCTTTTCTCGCTCAAATAGCGTTATTTTGACCTGAAAATGACGGAATATGACTATGTTAGATGCATTTGTATTTATTTGTCAAACTGTCATAGAATGACATTTCCACTTTAGAAACATCAATTCTTGCATGTTTTTGAAGGCCAGCATGGTTTCTTTTGAATTCGTGTGGAGTTAGTGTGAAAAGTGCAGTATATGTTCATTTTGTGCTTTTCTCGCTCAAATAGCGTTATTTTGACCTGAAAATGACGGAATATGACTATGTTAGATGCATTTGTATTTATTTGTCAAACTGTCATAGAATGACATTTCCACTTTAGAAACATCAATTCTTGCATGTTTTTGAAGGCCAGCATGGTTTCTTTTGAATTCGTGTGGAGTTAGTGTGAAAAGTGCAGTATATGTTCATTTTGTGCTTTTCTCGCTCAAATAGCGTTATTTTGACCTGAAAATGACGGAATATGACTATGTTAGATTCATTTGTATTTATTTGTCAAACTGTCATAGAATGACATTTCCACTTTAGAAACATCAATTCTTGCATGTTTTTGAAGGCCAGCATGGTTTCTTTTGAATTCGTGTGGAGTTAGTGTGAAAAGTGCAGTATATGTTCATTTTGTGCTTTTCTCGCTCAAATAGCGTTATTTTGACCTGAAAATGACGGAATATGACTATGTTAGATGCATTTGTATTTATTTGTCAAACTGTCATAGAATGACATTTCCACTTTAGAAACATCAATTCTTGCATGTTTTTGAAGGCCAGCATGGTTTCTTTTGAATTCGTGTGGAGTTAGTGTGAAAAGTGCAGTATATGTTCATTTTGTGCTTTTCTCGCTCAAATAGCGTTATTTTGACCTGAAAATGACGGAATATGACTATGTTAGATTCATTTGTATTTATTTGTCAAACTGTCATAGAATGACATTTCCACTTTAGAAACATCAATTCTTGCATGTTTTTGAAGGCCAGCATGGTTTCTTTTGAATTCGTGTGGAGTTAGTGTGAAAAGTGCAGTATATGTTCATTTTGTGCTTTTCTCGCTCAAATAGCGTTATTTTGACCTGAAAATGACGGAATATGACTATGTTAGATTCATTTGTATTTATTTGTCAAACTGTCATAGAATGACATTTCCACTTTAGAAACATCAATTCTTGCATGTTTTTGAAGGCCAGCATGGTTTCTTTTGAATTCGTGTGGAGTTAGTGTGAAAAGTGCAGTATATGTTCATTTTGTGCTTTTCTCGCTCAAATAGCGTTATTTTGACCTGAAAATGACGGAATATGACTATGTTAGATGCATTTGTATTTATTTGTCAAACTGTCATAGAATGACATTTCCACTTTAGAAACATCAATTCTTGCATGTTTTTGAAGGCCAGCATGGTTTCTTTTGAATTCGTGTGGAGTTAGTGTGAAAAGTGCAGTATATGTTCATTTTGTGCTTTTCTCGCTCAAATAGCGTTATTTTGACCTGAAAATGACGGAATATGACTATGTTAGATTCATTTGTATTTATTTGTCAAACTGTCATAGAATGACATTTCCACTTTAGAAACATCAATTCTTGCATGTTTTTGAAGGCCAGCATGGTTTCTTTTGAATTCGTGTGGAGTTAGTGTGAAAAGTGCAGTATATGTTCATTTTGTGCTTTTCTCGCTCAAATAGCGTTATTTTGACCTGAAAATGACGGAATATGACTATGTTAGATTCATTTGTATTTATTTGTCAAACTGTCATAGAATGACATTTCCACTTTAGAAACATCAATTCTTGCATGTTTTTGAAGGCCAGCATGGTTTCTTTTGAATTCGTGTGGAGTTAGTGTGAAAAGTGCAGTATATGTACATTTTGAGCTTTTCTCGCTCAAATAGCGTTATTTTGACCTGAAAATGACGGAATATGAGTATGTTAGATTCATTTGTATTTATTTGTCAAACTGTCATAGAATGACATTTCCACTTTAGAAACATCAATTCTTGCATGTTTTTGAAGGCCAGCATGGTTTCTTTTGAATTCGTGTGGAGTTAGTGTGAAAAGTGCAGTATATGTTCATTTTGTGCTTTTCTCGCTCAAATAGCGTTATTTTGACCTGAAAATGACGGAATATGACTATGTTAGATTCATTTGTATTTATTTGTCAAACTGTCATTGAATGACATTTCCACTTTAGAAACATCAATTCTTGCATGTTTTTGAAGGCCAGCATGGTTTCTTTTGAATTCGTGTGGAGTTAGTGTGAAAAGTGCAGTATATGTTCATTTTGTGCTTTTCTCGCTCAAATAGCGTTATTTTGACCTGAAAATGACGGAATATGACTATGTTAGATTCATTTGTATTTATTTGTCAAACTGTCATTGAATGACATTTCCACTTTAGAAACATCAATTCTTGCATGTTTTTGAAGGCCAGCATGGTTTCTTTTGAATTCGTGTGGAGTTAGTGTGAAAAGTGCAGTATATGTTCATTTTGTGCTTTTCTCGCTCAAATAGCGTTATTTTGACCTGAAAATGACGGAATATGACTATGTTAGATTCATTTGTATTTATTTGTCAAACTGTCATAGAATGACATTTCCACTTTAGAAACATCAATTCTTGCATGTTTTTGAAGGCCAGCATGGTTTCTTTTGAATTCGTGTGGAGTTAGTGTGAAAAGTGCAGTATATGTTCATTTTGTGCTTTTCTCGCTCAAATAGCGTTATTTTGACCTGAAAATGACGGAATATGACTATGTTAGATTCATTTGTATTTATTTGTCAAACTGTCATAGAATGACATTTCCACTTTAGAAACATCAATTCTTGCATGTTTTTGAAGGCCAGCATGGTTTCTTTTGAATTCGTGTGGAGTTAGTGTGAAAAGTGCAGTATATGTTCATTTTGTGCTTTTCTCGCTCAAATAGCGTTATTTTGACCTGAAAATGACGGAATATGACTATGTTAGATTCATTTGTATTTATTTGTCAAACTGTCATAGAATGACATTTCCACTTTAGAAACATCAATTCTTGCATGTTTTTGAAGGCCAGCATGGTTTCTTTTGAATTCGTGTGGAGTTAGTGTGAAAAGTGCAGTATATGTTCATTTTGTGCTTTTCTCGCTCAAATAGCGTTATTTTGACCTGAAAATGACGGAATATGACTATGTTAGATGCATTTGTATTTATTTGTCAAACTGTCATAGAATGACATTTCCACTTTAGAAACATCAATTCTTGCATGTTTTTGAAGGCCAGCATGGTTTCTTTTGAATTCGTGTGGAGTTAGTGTGAAAAGTGCAGTATATGTTCATTTTGTGCTTTTCTCGCTCAAATAGCGTTATTTTGACCTGAAAATGACGGAATATGACTATGTTAGATTCATTTGTATTTATTTGTCAAACTGTCATAGAATGACATTTCCACTTTAGAAACATCAATTCTTGCATGTTTTTGAAGGCCAGCATGGTTTCTTTTGAATTCGTGTGGAGTTAGTGTGAAAAGTGCAGTATATGTTCATTTTGTGCTTTTCTCGCTCAAATAGCGTTATTTTGACCTGAAAATGACGGAATATGACTATGTTAGATTCATTTGTATTTATTTGTCAAACTGTCATAGAATGACATTTCCACTTTAGAAACATCAATTCTTGCATGTTTTTGAAGGCCAGCATGGTTTCTTTTGAATTCGTGTGGAGTTAGTGTGAAAAGTGCAGTATATGTTCATTTTGTGCTTTTCTCGCTCAAATAGCGTTATTTTGACCTGAAAATGACGGAATATGACTATGTTAGATGCATTTGTATTTATTTGTCAAACTGTCATAGAATGACATTTCCACTTTAGAAACATCAATTCTTGCATGTTTTTGAAGGCCAGCATGGTTTCTTTTGAATTCGTGTGGAGTTAGTGTGAAAAGTGCAGTATATGTTCATTTTGTGCTTTTCTCGCTCAAATAGCGTTATTTTGACCTGAAAATGACGGAATATGACTATGTTAGATGCATTTGTATTTATTTGTCAAACTGTCATAGAATGACATTTCCACTTTAGAAACATCAATTCTTGCATGTTTTTGAAGGCCAGCATGGTTTCTTTTGAATTCGTGTGGAGTTAGTGTGAAAAGTGCAGTATATGTTCATTTTGTGCTTTTCTCGCTCAAATAGCGTTATTTTGACCTGAAAATGACGGAATATGACTATGTTAGATTCATTTGTATTTATTTGTCAAACTGTCATAGAATGACATTTCCACTTTAGAAACATCAATTCTTGCATGTTTTTGAAGGCCAGCATGGTTTCTTTTGAATTCGTGTGGAGTTAGTGTGAAAAGTGCAGTATATGTTCATTTTGTGCTTTTCTCGCTCAAATAGCGTTATTTTGACCTGAAAATGACGGAATATGACTATGTTAGATGCATTTGTATTTATTTGTCAAACTGTCATAGAATGACATTTCCACTTTAGAAACATCAATTCTTGCATGTTTTTGAAGGCCAGCATGGTTTCTTTTGAATTCGTGTGGAGTTAGTGTGAAAAGTGCAGTATATGTTCATTTTGTGCTTTTCTCGCTCAAATAGCGTTATTTTGACCTGAAAATGACGGAATATGACTATGTTAGATTCATTTGTATTTATTTGTCAAACTGTCATAGAATGACATTTCCACTTTAGAAACATCAATTCTTGCATGTTTTTGAAGGCCAGCATGGTTTCTTTTGAATTCGTGTGGAGTTAGTGTGAAAAGTGCAGTATATGTTCATTTTGTGCTTTTCTCGCTCAAATAGCGTTATTTTGACCTGAAAATGACGGAATATGACTATGTTAGATTCATTTGTATTTATTTGTCAAACTGTCATAGAATGACATTTCCACTTTAGAAACATCAATTCTTGCATGTTTTTGAAGGCCAGCATGGTTTCTTTTGAATTCGTGTGGAGTTAGTGTGAAAAGTGCAGTATATGTACATTTTGAGCTTTTCTCGCTCAAATAGCGTTATTTTGACCTGAAAATGACGGAATATGAGTATGTTAGATTCATTTGTATTTATTTGTCAAACTGTCATAGAATGACATTTCCACTTTAGAAACATCAATTCTTGCATGTTTTTGAAGGCCAGCATGGTTTCTTTTGAATTCGTGTGGAGTTAGTGTGAAAAGTGCAGTATATGTTCATTTTGTGCTTTTCTCGCTCAAATAGCGTTATTTTGACCTGAAAATGACGGAATATGACTATGTTAGATTCATTTGTATTTATTTGTCAAACTGTCATTGAATGACATTTCCACTTTAGAAACATCAATTCTTGCATGTTTTTGAAGGCCAGCATGGTTTCTTTTGAATTCGTGTGGAGTTAGTGTGAAAAGTGCAGTATATGTTCATTTTGTGCTTTTCTCGCTCAAATAGCGTTATTTTGACCTGAAAATGACGGAATATGACTATGTTAGATTCATTTGTATTTATTTGTCAAACTGTCATTGAATGACATTTCCACTTTAGAAACATCAATTCTTGCATGTTTTTGAAGGCCAGCATGGTTTCTTTTGAATTCGTGTGGAGTTAGTGTGAAAAGTGCAGTATATGTTCATTTTGTGCTTTTCTCGCTCAAATAGCGTTATTTTGACCTGAAAATGACGGAATATGACTATGTTAGATTCATTTGTATTTATTTGTCAAACTGTCATAGAATGACATTTCCACTTTAGAAACATCAATTCTTGCATGTTTTTGAAGGCCAGCATGGTTTCTTTTGAATTCGTGTGGAGTTAGTGTGAAAAGTGCAGTATATGTTCATTTTGTGCTTTTCTCGCTCAAATAGCGTTATTTTGACCTGAAAATGACGGAATATGACTATGTTAGATTCATTTGTATTTATTTGTCAAACTGTCATAGAATGACATTTCCACTTTAGAAACATCAATTCTTGCATGTTTTTGAAGGCCAGCATGGTTTCTTTTGAATTCGTGTGGAGTTAGTGTGAAAAGTGCAGTATATGTTCATTTTGTGCTTTTCTCGCTCAAATAGCGTTATTTTGACCTGAAAATGACGGAATATGACTATGTTAGATTCATTTGTATTTATTTGTCAAACTGTCATAGAATGACATTTCCACTTTAGAAACATCAATTCTTGCATGTTTTTGAAGGCCAGCATGGTTTCTTTTGAATTCGTGTGGAGTTAGTGTGAAAAGTGCAGTATATGTTCATTTTGTGCTTTTCTCGCTCAAATAGCGTTATTTTGACCTGAAAATGACGGAATATGACTATGTTAGATGCATTTGTATTTATTTGTCAAACTGTCATAGAATGACATTTCCACTTTAGAAACATCAATTCTTGCATGTTTTTGAAGGCCAGCATGGTTTCTTTTGAATTCGTGTGGAGTTAGTGTGAAAAGTGCAGTATATGTTCATTTTGTGCTTTTCTCGCTCAAATAGCGTTATTTTGACCTGAAAATGACGGAATATGACTATGTTAGATTCATTTGTATTTATTTGTCAAACTGTCATAGAATGACATTTCCACTTTAGAAACATCAATTCTTGCATGTTTTTGAAGGCCAGCATGGTTTCTTTTGAATTCGTGTGGAGTTAGTGTGAAAAGTGCAGTATATGTTCATTTTGTGCTTTTCTCGCTCAAATAGCGTTATTTTGACCTGAAAATGACGGAATATGACTATGTTAGATGCATTTGTATTTATTTGTCAAACTGTCATAGAATGACATTTCCACTTTAGAAACATCAATTCTTGCATGTTTTTGAAGGCCAGCATGGTTTCTTTTGAATTCGTGTGGAGTTAGTGTGAAAAGTGCAGTATATGTTCATTTTGTGCTTTTCTCGCTCAAATAGCGTTATTTTGACCTGAAAATGACGGAATATGACTATGTTAGATTCATTTGTATTTATTTGTCAAACTGTCATAGAATGACATTTCCACTTTAGAAACATCAATTCTTGCATGTTTTTGAAGGCCAGCATGGTTTCTTTTGAATTCGTGTGGAGTTAGTGTGAAAAGTGCAGTATATGTTCATTTTGTGCTTTTCTCGCTCAAATAGCGTTATTTTGACCTGAAAATGACGGAATATGAGTATGTTAGATTCATTTGTATTTATTTGTCAAACTGTCATAGAATGACATTTCCACTTTAGAAACATCAATTCTTGCATGTTTTTGAAGGCCAGCATGGTTTCTTTTGAATTCGTGTGGAGTTAGTGTGAAAAGTGCAGTATATGTACATTTTGAGCTTTTCTCGCTCAAATAGCGTTATTTTGACCTGAAAATGACGGAATATGAGTATGTTAGATTCATTTGTATTTATTTGTCAAACTGTCATAGAATGACATTTCCACTTTAGAAACATCAATTCTTGCATGTTTTTGAAGGCCAGCATGGTTTCTTTTGAATTCGTGTGGAGTTAGTGTGAAAAGTGCAGTATATGTTCATTTTGTGCTTTTCTCGCTCAAATAGCGTTATTTTGACCTGAAAATGACGGAATATGACTATGTTAGATTCATTTGTATTTATTTGTCAAACTGTCATAGAATGACATTTCCACTTTAGAAACATCAATTCTTGCATGTTTTTGAAGGCCAGCATGGTTTCTTTTGAATTCGTGTGGAGTTAGTGTGAAAAGTGCAGTATATGTTCATTTTGTGCTTTTCTCGCTCAAATAGCGTTATTTTGAGCTGAAAATGACGGAATATGAGTATGTTAGATTCATTTGTATTTATTTGTCAAACTGTCATAGAATGACATTTCCACTTTAGAAACATCAATTCTTGCATGTTTTTGAAGGCCAGCATGGTTTCTTTTGAATTCGTGTGGAGTTAGTGTGAAAAGTGCAGTATATGTTCATTTTGTGCTTTTCTCGCTCAAATAGCGTTATTTTGACCTGAAAATGACGGAATATGACTATGTTAGATTCATTTGTATTTATTTGTCAAACTGTCATAGAATGACATTTCCACTTTAGAAACATCAATTCTTGCATGTTTTTGAAGGCCAGCATGGTTTCTTTTGAATTCGTGTGGAGTTAGTGTGAAAAGTGCAGTATATGTACATTTTGAGCTTTTCTCGCTCAAATAGCGTTATTTTGACCTGAAAATGACGGAATATGAGTATGTTAGATTCATTTGTATTTATTTGTCAAACTGTCATAGAATGACATTTCCACTTTAGAAACATCAATTCTTGCATGTTTTTGAAGGCCAGCATGGTTTCTTTTGAATTCGTGTGGAGTTAGTGTGAAAAGTGCAGTATATGTTCATTTTGTGCTTTTCTCGCTCAAATAGCGTTATTTTGACCTGAAAATGACGGAATATGACTATGTTAGATTCATTTGTATTTATTTGTCAAACTGTCATTGAATGACATTTCCACTTTAGAAACATCAATTCTTGCATGTTTTTGAAGGCCAGCATGGTTTCTTTTGAATTCGTGTGGAGTTAGTGTGAAAAGTGCAGTATATGTTCATTTTGTGCTTTTCTCGCTCAAATAGCGTTATTTTGACCTGAAAATGACGGAATATGACTATGTTAGATTCATTTGTATTTATTTGTCAAACTGTCATAGAATGACATTTCCACTTTAGAAACATCAATTCTTGCATGTTTTTGAAGGCCAGCATGGTTTCTTTTGAATTCGTGTGGAGTTAGTGTGAAAAGTGCAGTATATGTTCATTTTGTGCTTTTCTCGCTCAAATAGCGTTATTTTGACCTGAAAATGACGGAATATGACTATGTTAGATTCATTTGTATTTATTTGTCAAACTGTCATAGAATGACATTTCCACTTTAGAAACATCAATTCTTGCATGTTTTTGAAGGCCAGCATGGTTTCTTTTGAATTCGTGTGGAGTTAGTGTGAAAAGTGCAGTATATGTTCATTTTGTGCTTTTCTCGCTCAAATAGCGTTATTTTGACCTGAAAATGACGGAATATGACTATGTTAGATTCATTTGTATTTATTTGTCAAACTGTCATAGAATGACATTTCCACTTTAGAAACATCAATTCTTGCATGTTTTTGAAGGCCAGCATGGTTTCTTTTGAATTCGTGTGGAGTTAGTGTGAAAAGTGCAGTATATGTTCATTTTGTGCTTTTCTCGCTCAAATAGCGTCTTATCTTGCTTCTTTCGCTCAAATGTGTTATATATTAATCGGACTTCCTTCACAGTTATTGTGAATAATGCAAGTGTTGATGTTGTACTTGTCTCATTCATACAATACGATTTTGAAAATAAAATCAGATGATTGTCACTATTTGAGATTCCCCTTTTTATTGCGTTATCGTGTCCTAGAATGAGAATGACACTTGAAACGCTCCAATGTGAATGTTTTTGATGGACAAAATCGTTTAATTCGACATCTTTTAAACTACTGTTAAATTTGTATGTGTTCATGTTGACTTGTCTTGCCATACAAGATAACGTAAAGAGTGGAAATGTCATTCTATGGCAGTTTGACACATAAATACAAATGAATCTAAAATAATCAAATTCATGTCATTTCCCAGTCAGAATAACGCATTTGAGCGACAAAAGCATAAAAGACGCCATTTGAGTGAGAGAAGCACAAAATCAACACTTGTTGCACTGTTCACAGTAAATCAACACAAATTCAAAATAAACCATGCTGTCCTTCAAAAACATGCAAGACTTGATGTTTCTAAAGGGGAATTGTCATTCTCAGACAGTTTGACAAATAAAAACAAAAGAATATAAAATAATCACAATTATGTCATTTCCCAGTCAGAATAACGCTATTTGAGCGAGAAAAGCAGAAAAGACGCTGTTTGAGTGAGAAAAACAGAAAAGACGCTGTTTGAGCGAGAAAAGCATAAAAGACGCCGTTTGAGCGAGTAAAGCATAAAAGACGCCATTTGAGTGAGAGAAGTACAAAATAAACACTTGTTGCACTTTTCACAGTAAATCAACACAAATTCAAAATAAACCATGCTGTCCTTCAAAAACATGCAAGACTTGATGTTTCTAAAGGGGAATTGTCATTCTCAGACAGTTTGACAAATAAAAACAAAAGAATATAAAATAATCACATTTATGTCATTTCCCAGTCAGAATAACGCTATTTGAGCGAGAAAAGCATAAAAGACGCTGTTTGAGCGAGAAAAGCACAAAATCAACACTTGTTGCACTTTTCACAGTAAATCAACACAAATTCAAAATAAACCATGCTGTCCTTCAAAAACATGCAAGACTTGATGTTTTTAAAGGGGAGTTGTCATTCTCAGACAGTTTGACAAATAAAAACAAAAGAATATAAAATAATCACATTTATGTCATTTCCCAGTCAGAATAACGCTATTTGAGCGAGAAAAGCAGAAAAGACGCTGTTTGAGCGAGAAAAGCATAAACGACGTTGTTTGAGCGAGAAAAGCACAAAATCAACACTTGTTGCACTTTTCACAGTAAAATCAACACAAATTCAAAATAAACCATGCTGTCCTTCAAAAACATGCAAGACTTGATGTTTCTAAAGGGGAATTGTCATTCTCAGACAGTTTGACAAATTGGATGATAACATTCATTTAGTTTTACAGTCAAAATCACACTACATGAGCAACAGAAGCACAACATCAACACTTGTATTTTTCACAGAAACTGTGAAGGAAGTGAAATTAAAACATGTTGTCATTCATAAACATTCACAGTTGAATGTGTCTAAAGTGGAATTGACATTCTGAGACAGTGTGACACATAAAAACAAATGAATCTTAAATGGTGACGCTCATTTGATTTTACAGTCAAAATCATTACATATTCATATCATTACAGGAGCACAAAATGAACATGAAACATGTTGTCCGTCATAAACATTCACATTTGAATGCTTCTAAAGTGAAATTGACATCCTGAGACAGTGTGACACATAAAAACAAATGAATCTTAAATGGTGACGCTCATATGATTTTACAGTTAAAATCATTACATATGAGCGACAGGAGCACAAAATGAACATGAAACATGTTGTCCGTCATAAATATTCACAGTTGAATGTGTCTAAAGTGGAATTGTCATTCTGAGAAAGTGTGACACATAAAAACACATGAATCTTGGATGATAACATTCATTTAGATTTACAGTCAAAATCACACGACATGAGCGACAGAAGCACAACATCAACACTTGTATTTTTCACAGAAACTGTGAAGGAAGTCAAATTAAAACATGTTGTCCTTCATAAACATTCACATTTGAATGCTTCTAAAGTGGAATTGACAATCTGAGACAGTGTGACACATAAAAACAAATGAATCTTAAATGGTGACGCTCATTTGATTTTACAGTCAAAATCATACTACATGAGGGACAGGGACACAACATCAACACTTGTATTTTTCACAGAAACTGTGAAGGAAGTCAAATTAAAACATGTTGTCCTTCATAAACATTCATATTTGAATGCTTCTATAGTGAAATTGACATTCTGAGACAGTGTGACACATAAAAACAAATGAATCTTAAATGGTGACACTCATTTGATATCTCAGTCAAAATCACATTACATGAGCAACAGAAGCACAACATCAAAACTTGTATTTTTCACAGAAATAGTGAAGGAAGTCAAATTAAAACATGTTGTCCTTCATAAACATTCACAGTTGAATGCTTCTAAAGTGAAATTGACATTCTGAGACAGTGTGACACATAAAAACAAATGAATCTTAAATGGTGACGCTCATTTCATTTTACAGTCAAAATCATTACATATGAGCGACAGGAGCACAAAATGAACATGAAACATGTTGTCCGTCATAAATATTCACAGTTGAATGTGTCTAAAGTGAAATTGTCATTCTGAAACAGTGTGGCACATAAAAACACATGAATCTTGGATGATAACATTCATTTAGTTTTACAGTCAAAATCACACTACATGAGCGACAGAAGCACAACATCAACACTTGTATGTTTCACAGAAACTGTGAAGGAAGTCAAATTAAAACATGTTGTCCTTCATAAACATTCACATTTGAATGCTTCTATAGTGAAATTGACATTCTGAGACAGTGTGACACATAAAAACAAATGAATCTTAAATGGTGACGCTCATTTGATTTTACAGTCAAAATCATTACATATGAGCGACAGGAGCACAAAATGAACATGAAACATGTTGTCCATCATAAATATTCATAGTTGAATGTGTCTAAAGTGAAATTCTCATTCTGAGACAATGTGACACATAAAAACACACAAATTTTGGATGATAACATTCATTTGGTTGTACGGTCAAAATCACACTACATGAGCGACAGAAGCACAACATCAACACTTGTATTTTTCACAGAAACTGTGAAGGAAGTCAAATTAAAACATGTTGTCCTTCATAAACATTCACAGTTGAATGCTTCTAAAGTGAAATTGACATTCTGAGACAGTGTGACACATAAAAACAAATGAATCTTAAATGGTGACGCTCATTTGATTTTACAGTCAAAATCATTACATATGAGCGACAGGAGCACAAAATGAACATGAAACATGTTGTCCGTCATAAATATTCACAGTTGAATGTGTCTAAAGTGGAATTGACATTCTGAGACAGTGTGACACATAAAAACACATAAATTTTGGATGATAACATTCATTTGGTTGTACGGTCAAAATCACACTACATGAGCGACAGAAGCACAACATCAACACTTGTATTTTTCACAGAAACTGTGAAGGAAGTCAAATTAAAACATGTTGTCATTCATGAACATTCACAGTTGAATGTTTCTCAAGTAAAATTGTCATTCTGAGACAGTGTGACACATTAAAACAAATGAATCTTAAATGGTGACACTCATTTGATATCTCAGTCAAAATCACATTACATGAGCAACAGAAGCACAACATCAACACTTGTATTTTTCACAGAAAATGTAAAGGAAGTCAAATTAAAACATGTTGTCATTCATAAACATTCACAGTTGAATGCTTCTAAAGTGGAATTGACAATTTGAGACAGTGTGACACATAAAAACAAATGAATCTTAAATGGTGACGCTCATTTGATTTTACAGTCAAAATTATACTACATGAGCGACAGGGACACAACATCAACACTTGTATTTTTCACAGAAACTGTGAAGGAAGTGAAATTAAAACATGTTGTCCTTCATAAACATTCATATTTGAATGCTTCTATAGTGAAATTGACATTCTGAGACAGTGTGACACATAAAAACAAATGAATCTTAAATGGTGACACTCATTTGATATCTCAGTCAAAATCACATTACATGAGCAACAGAAGCACAACATCAACACTTGTATTTTTCACAGAAACAGTGAAGGAAGTCAAATTAAAACATGTTGTCATTCATAAACATTCACAGGTGAATGCTTCTAAAGTCAAATTGACATTCTGAGACAGTGTGACACATAAAAACAAATGAATCTTAAATGGTGACGCTCATTTCATTTTACAGTCAAAATCATTACATATGAGCGACAGGAGGACAAAATGAACATGAAACATGTTGTCCGTCATAAATATTCACAGTTGAATGTGTCTAAAGTGGAATTGACATTCTGAGACAGTGTGGCACATAAAAACAAATGAATCTTAAATGGTGACACTCATTTGATATCTCAGTCAAAATCACATTACATGAGCAACAGAAGCACAACATCAACACTTGTATTTGTCAGAGAAACTGTGAAGGAAGTCAAATTAAAACATGTTGTCCTTCATAAACATTCACATTTAAATGCTTCTAAAGTGAAATTGACATTCTGAGACAGTGTGACACAGAAAAACAAATGAATCTTAAATGGTGACACTCATTTGATATCTCAGTCAAAATCACATTACATGAGCAACAGAAGCACAACATCAACACTTGTATTTGTCACAGAAACTGTGAAGGAAGTCAAATTAAAACATGTTGTCCTTCATAAACATTCACAGTTGAATGCTTCTAAAGTGGAATTGACATTCTGAGACAGTGTGACATAAAAACAAATGAATCTTAAATGGTGACGCTCATTTGATTTCACAGTCAAAATCATTACATATGAGCGACAGGGGCACAAAATGAACATGAAATATGTCGTCCGTCATAAATATTCACAGTTGAATGTGTCTAAAGTGAAATTGTCATTCTGAGACAGTGTGACACATAAAAACACACAAATTTTGGATGATAACATTCATTTGGTTGTACGGTCAAAATCACATTACATGAGCGACAGAAGCACAACATCAACACTTGTATTTTTCACAGAAACTGTAAAGGAAGTCAAATTAAAACATGTTGTCATTCATAAACATTCACAGTTGAATGCTTCTAAAGTGGAATTGACATTCTGAGACAGTGTGACACATAAAAACAAATGAATCTTAAATGGTGACGCTCATTTGATTTTACAGTCAAAATCATACTACATGAGGGACAGGGACACAACATCAACACTTGTATTTGTCACAGAAACTGTGAAGGAAGTCAAATTAAAACATGTTGTCCTTCATAAACATTCACATTTGAATGCTTCTATAGTGAAATTGACATTCTGAGACAGTGTGACACATAAAAACAAATGAATCTTAAATGGTGACACTCATTTGATATCTCAGTCAAAATCACATTACATGAGCAACAGAAGCACAACATCAAAACTTGTATTTTTCACAGAAACTGTGAAGGAAGTCAAATTAAAACATGTTGTCCTTCATAAACATTCACAGTTGAATGCTTCTAAAGTGAAATTGACATTCTGAGACAGTGTGACACATAAAAACAAATGAATCTTAAATGGTGACGCTCATTTGATTTTACAGTCAAAATCATTACATATGAGCGACAGGAGCACAAAATGAACATGAAACATGTTGTCCGTCATAAATATTCACAGTTGAATGTGTCTAAAGTGGAATTGACATTCTGAGACAGTGTGACACATAAAAACAAATGAATCTTAAATGGTGACACTCATTTGATATCTCAGTCAAAATCACATTACATGAGCGACAGAAGCACAAACTGAACACTTGTCGCATTTTTTACAGTAACTGAAAAATAAGTCAAATTAAACAATACTGTTCTTCATAAACATTCGCATTTGAGTGTTTTTTAGCTCCAGATTTAGTTCCGAGACAGTTTGGCACATAAAAACAGCCACACTTTAAACAGTGACTAGTGATATTAGTGCTTCCTCTGGTGAGTTTATATTTCCTTCTGGGTATTTGCTGTGTATGTGCAGTAACTGCAATGTAAGTCAAATGAGGCCACATTTTCCTTCATGAACATCCCCATTTGAGTGTGTCTGAGATGGAAATTTCATTTGAAAAAAGGTTTGTTTTGTTTATGTATTCTTGTGTGTGTGTGTGTGTGTGTGTGTGTGTGTGTGTGTGTTACTACCGTAGAATGTGTGTATTGTAGAGATCTCATGAAGCTCATCTGTTCTGTCCGATGCAGCCACAGGTATGATCAAGTAAGCTGAGCATAAGATCACACCCTTCTCAGATGAAAGGGATCCTGGATCGCTGTGTTTCGCTCCATGTCATTCCACAATATGAGGAGACTAATGAAAAAAAGCAATACAGAAATAAATACTATCATTATTATCAAAAATAATAATCAAAATAATATCTTATAGCTAGATCTTATACAGCGCTTTTCAGGGTACAACGGTGCAAGTAATGAAACACAAACACAAATATATGGCAGTTGACATGCTCACAATCTTTGGCTCCTTCTTTGAAATGGTAAAACCATAAACAATGTACTCCACTACGAGATCTCTCCAGATCGCTCTCTCTGACTTTTCTCAGCAACGGTCTAAGGCAATGTGCGCTTCTCGAAGGTACTTAGTGTTTTCAATAACAGTCAAAGAGGGTGTTGATGCTCTCTCTGGTGGTCTCATATTGTAACTACACTTGTTAAAATTTACTGGCTGGCCATTCTATGTGGGCCACACTGATACCCTTCAAGAGTATCAACAGTTGGGTGTCTCTGAACTGGAAGTTTGATACTCAGAACTAATGGCACTTCATTAGAGCTTCACCCAAAATAGTCATGTTCATTTGATTTCAGTGACAACATCACATGACCTCAGTGTCAGAGGCACAAAATAAACATTTGCTTTATGCAGGGAACATTTCCAATTTAAGCGAAACAAAACCAAGCCATACTTCATTGACACTCAAATTTGAGTGTGTCTGAGATGGAAACGGTTTACCAAAGAGTCGATAAAAATAAAAGAGAAAGAAAAAATGAGAACTTAAAATGAGAATAAGGGAGCACTGGACAGTGCATGGATGTTCCTCAGTAAATTAATAAATCACTTCAGGGATGTGCCATATCATATCACATATTCATGATAATGCCAGTATAATTTCTGTGATTAAAATTCATATTGTCTCATCTCCCGTCTCGTCGTCTTCCACTTATCCAGGTCTGGATAAGTGGACAGACAGCCCTCTCTGCAGCCACTTCCACCAGCTCCTGTGAGGGATCCCAAGGCGTTCCCAGGCCAGCCGAGAGACATAATCCCTTCAGCGTGTCCTGGGTCCACCCCATGGTGTCCTCCCTGACGGTCCGATCCCCAGACACAGAAGCTGTCTGAAATTCATATTTTGATAATGGTAATATTTTGACAAGTTGAAAAAAATCTGTTTGTATGGAAATACAGTTTATCTTTGTGGATTGTTTTGATGCCAAATTGACAAGAAGACTGCTGACATATAATGCCTTTTATCTTGTGCTTCTGGAGTAATGTGTTTTTACGGACACATAAGGAATTGTTAATACATCATATGTCTTAAAGGGAGATTGGTATAATGTTTTCCCCAGAGACCACAGGGAATTCAAATACTATATATATGCCTATATGTGTGTATGTGTGTGTGTGTGTGTGTGTGTGTGTGTGTATATATGTATATATGTATGTGTGTGTGTGTGTGTGTGTGTATATATGTATTTTTTTTTTTTTTAATGTTTTGTCACAACAACAGACACGAGGTAACTGTAGTTACCTAGTGTTTATTCAGTAGTTTTGTACCTCTGACTTTGGCCCATAGCCCATCTATAGACTTAATTTTACTGTTGAAATATAACAATAACAATTAATAGAATGATTTGCATTTTAAAAAATCAGCCAAGACAGAATTCTGTGAAAAGGCTGAACATTCAGGTTGCAGTTTGAAGGTCAAGTGAATTTTATTTAATTTTATTTTCTATATAGTGCCAGCTCACAACATAAGCCATTTGAGAATACCTTTCGTCTAGAACAGGTCTATATCTTGTCTTTTATTAAACAAACTATATAACCTTATCTTATTTATCTTGTTTACAGGAGGGCATGTCATTTCTGTCTCTACATGGTCGCATGTTTACAATTCTCCTCTGCTCTCTGGATCGGTGCGCGCGCACACACACACGCGCACACATGTACACAAAGACACCTACATACACACACACACACACACAGACATGTGTGCGCACATGCACCCACCAGCGGGCAGAGAGCGCTTTTTCACTGAGTACATGTGGTCCATACATAGAGCAGTGGTTCCCTACCATTATATTAGGAGGGCCACCCCCCTTGAAGGTCAAGTTGATTTTATTTGATTTTATTTTCTATATAGCGCCAGATCACAACATAAGTCATTTGAGAATACATTTCTGATAGAACAGACCTTGTCCCTTTATTAAACACAATACAACACAAACTCAATAGCCTTATCTTATTTATCTTATTTACAGGAGGTCATGCGTTTACAGTTCTCCTCTGCTCTCTGTATCGTGCGCGGCGGAGTTCCACCCTGATGTCCGCCTGTGACCCACCAGTTGAGAATCACTGATTTAGAGGATAGTTGAGAAAAAAATCACCACATAGAAATGGCCTTGCAGACACAGAGTGCATTAAGAGTCCATAATAAAATTACCTGGTGTGGGATCAATAAAGTCCTATCTTGTCTTATGTCAATCATCTTTCATCGCAATGAGGACGACTTCATTAAATCATCATACCTAGTGACAACGAATCAGCCCTTCTTGTATGATATCCTTCCCCTGTTATGAAATATTGCACATCTACAAAAAAATTTGTATTAAGTATCTCAGTGAAGCCAAACTGTGAGACTGCACCTTCAACATGTTGAGAAGAACACGGCAAGCTGCCTTTACTTTGTGAGGCAGGAGGACCAAGCTGATAAATAGGCCTCAAAATGTCTTTCTGCAAGAGTGAAACATACATTTTTACAATTCTTCAAATGACGCACTGATAACTCTTTCAGAAGCAAATTTAATCTATTCAAAGTACATGTCTGTCCTCACTCATATATATTCTGAATCTCCTCATCAGTATTCTGAATAGCAGATGCTGGAATAAAATACCATCCCTCTAAATTTAATTCTCACTGGGCAGTTAAAAGTGCTAATTTAATCCGCCACACAGGTATTCACTTGCATTTTCATGTTGCTATTGCCATATCCTGTGCAACTCACAATGTCCCATTTCAGTCATGCCTGGAAATGGAGACCACATTTTTTCAAAAGCACTTTTGCCAGACTCACAATGTCCCATTATGGTGAGAATGCAGCATATCCAAAAAAAGAAAAAAAAAAAACACCTCCTGCTTTCAACCTATTCCAACACACATGAAAATACAAGTGAACGGATTCTCTGCAAGTGAAACAGCAATAATGTTACATCTTAAAAATCAAACCGCCATATATCCACCATACTGTATGGCACATTAGCCTGTAATAAGTTCAGTCATGCCTGCAAATGGAGACCACAGTTTTTTCCAAAAGCAACCTTGCAAGACTTGCTAATCAAACACAATTTCATCAACAAAAGTGTATGTAGATTCCACACATATGAAAAAGCCACAACTTCACCTCAAATTAGCACACATCTAGCATACTATGGCATATAGCCTGCAATAAGTTCAGTCGTGCCTGCAAATGGAGACCACATTTTTTCAAAAGCACTTTTGCCAGACTCGCTAATCACAGACTCACAATGTCCCATTATGGTGAGAATGCAGTGCAGCATATCCAAAAACAAAAAAAAACAACAAAAAAACAACTGCTTTCAAACTATTCCAACACACATGAAAATACAAGTGAATGGATTCTCTGCAAGTGAAACAGCAATAATGTTACATCTTAAAAATCAAACTGCCATATATCCACCATACTATACGCACATTAGGCTTTGCAAGACTTGCTAATCAAACACAATTTCATCAACGAAAGTGTGTGTAGATTCCACACAAATGAAAAAGCTACAACTTCACCTCAAAACTAGCACACATCTAGCACGAAACTAACAGCATAACGTTAGCTAACTCTCAGCATACTATGGCATATTAGCCTGTAATATGTTCAGTCATGCAGGGAAACGGGGTCCGCGTTTTACCAAAGCACTTTAGCAAAAATCAATAGTCACAGGCAATATTGGTGGAGACAAAAAGAAAATAAAAGTCTTCAGTGTTAACATGACTTAACATGCATAGCATTAACGTTACCCTGGGATAGCGACTTTCTGGCGATGAAAGTCGCTATCCCGAACACAAATGCATGGATAATCTTAATTATTCCAATCATATTACAGTGCTTACCTTGCTAACGTTGACTTGATCTTGCTGATAACTGAAGATGGGCTGTAACAATGTCCAAAAATGTCAGAGAGGACGGTGGGCGCCGTCCTGACAGTACCACCGTTGCGCAGCGCATAGTTAATGTGCTGTTTGAATGATGTCAAAGATGTTTGAATGCAGGAGCTCTTTCTGTCCACACCCTGTATTCAAATGTACAATGCATTAAAGATCCTCTGAAAAAAAAAAAAAAAACCCAAAACAAAACAAAACGCCACCTGGACTCCAGAATAGAAACATCTTTGATGTGCCGTTCATCCAGCACACCAAGGACATCTTTGAAGTATTACCAATAGAAGTGACGTCAACGTCTGCGTCCCCATAGTCCCTCTGACTTCTCTGGACTTCGTCGTTGTTCCAGCCCGTCTTCCCTTGCCGATCAGGTCAAGTCAACGTTAGCAAGGTAAGCGTTTTAATATGATCTGACTCAGATTACCCTCTCTGGGACATAGGCTAAATTGATAGCATTTTGTTGTCTTTCTTTCGTTAATGAAATTGTGTTTGATTAGCAAGTCTTGCAAAGGTGCTTTGCAGGCATGACTGAACTTATTACAGGCTAATGTGCCATATAGTATCGTTAATGTTACGCTGTTTCATGGTGGATATATGCGGGTTTGATTTTTAAGATGTAATATTATTGCTGTTTCACGTGTATTTTCACGTGTGTTGGAATAGGTTGAAAGCAGGTGTCTTTTTTTTTTTTTTTTTTTTTGGATATGCTGCATTATCACCATAATGGGATGTTGTGAGTCTGTGATTAGCGAGTCTGGCAAGAGTGCTTTTGAAAAATTGTCGTCTCCATTTGCAAGCACGACTGAACTTATTGCAGGCTAATGTGCCATATAGTATTGTTAATGTTACGCTGTTTCATGGTGGATATATGCGGGTTTGATTTTTAAGATGTGATATTATTGCTGTTTCACGTGTATTTTCACGTGTGTTGGAATAGGTTGAAAGCAGGTGTCTTTTTTTTTTTTTTTTTTTTTTTTTGATCTGCTGCATTCTCATCATAATGGGACGCTGTGAGTCTGTGATTACCGAGTCTGGCAAAAGTGCTTTTGAAAAATTGTGGTCTCCATTTCCAAGCATGACTGTGTGTGTGAGTTGCACAGAATATGGCAATAGCAACATGAAAATGCAAGTGAATACCTGTGTGGCGGATTAAATTAGCACTTTTAACTGCCCAGTGAGAGCATGCAAAACTGTTCATTTTAAAATCTTCATTTAACCTTAGTTGCCAAAGGTCCAGTAAACACAGACATGTGAGTTGTGGCCCATTCAAAGATACCAACTCTAAATGTTCTTTTACATTTTTACAGCATAGAGTACCATACAGGAAACTGTCAGTGTGTCAGATACTGAGGACATTGTTGGGGACATGTCTTATTTCAGTGAATTGTGTCTCTGAAATGTGTGTAGTTTTACATAAATTTAGAGGGATGGTATTTTATTCCAGCATCTGCTATTCAGAATACTGATGAGGAGATTCAGAATATATATGAGTGAGGACAGACATGTACCTGCCTCACAAAGTAAAGGCAGCTTGCCGTGTTCTTCTGAACATGTTGAAGGTGCAGTCTCACAGTTTGGCTTCACTGAGAAACTTAATACAAATTTTTGTGTAGATGTGCAATATTTCATAAAAGAGGAAGGATAACATACAAGAAGGGCTGATTTGTTGTCACTGGGTATGATGAATTTAATGAAGTCGTCCTCATTGCGATGAAAGATGATTGACATAAGACAAGATAAGACTTTATTGATCCCACACCAGATAATGTTATTATGGACTCTTAATGCACTCTGTATCTGCAAGGCCATTTCTAAGTGGTGACTTTTTTCTCAACTGTCCTCTAAATCAGTGATTCTCAACTGGTTGGTCACGGTCCAAAAGTGGGTCGTGGGCCCGTTTTCAGTGGGTCGTGGGCCTTTGGTCGGGAAAAAAAAAAAAGATAATGAGAAGAGAAGGGTTAATTTAGTCGTTCTGTTCATTTATTATGGACTCTTAATGTTCTCTGTATCTGCAAGGCCATTTGATTTTTCTTCTCAACTATCCTCTCAATCAATGATTTTCAACTGGTGACATGCGCGCATGTCACTCTCGATTCGCATGCATTTGAGCGTTTGTCTGCAACCTGCACCAGTAGCAAAGGCCCTTGGTTATTTGAGAGAAATGGTCTTTTGTGTATATAAAAAATGTTTTAGATCTTTGAGTTCAGCTCATGAAAAATGGGAGCAAATACAAAAGTGTTGCGTTCATATTTTTGTTCAGTGTATTATTTAAACTGTACCTTCACTGATCCCCCCCCCGTCTCTGTTTTTCATGCTGAAAGGTGCCACTGTGAGGAGCTCTTTATTTTACATGAATGTATGGTCTTACTGTATGCCCAGTTGTCTTATTTGTATTTGTAAATTTCACTACATTACACCAGTCTAAAAACATCGCAGTGTTTCTTTGGTAACCACTTTCACTTTGGGAATTGTGGCATCTCTCCCAAGATGAAAGTCTCTGTGAGTAGTGAAAGAACATATATATTTTTTAGCATGGTTACTCTCTTCCATGTAGGCTACTGTGCTTTATTTTAATTTTTGAAACAACACAATGTGCGCATATATGCTCTGGTATGTCGTGTGCCTCCGCATATCGTAATAATCATGGTGCGCCGCCATGGCCAAAACTGCCCGGGCCACTTTTAGGTCCCAGTCCAGCCCCGGCTATATGTATGGACCACATGTACTCAGTGAAAAAGCGCTCTCTGCCCGCTGGTGTGTGTGTGTGTGTGTGTGTGTGTGTGTGTGTGTGTGGGCGCGCACATCGGGGCAGGACTCCGCAGTGCGCGATACAGAGAGCAGAGGAGAACCGTAAACGCGCGACCATGTAGAGACAGAAATGACATACCCTCCCGTAAATGACATGCTGTCATTTAAATAAGATATACATAAGACTTTGTTTTTGAAAAGTATTCTTAAATGGCTCAGGATCCGATTCAGGTTCGAACATGTACGTTGAACTACTGAAGCACTCAGTCTATTCATTGCCACCATGTCCACTACTTTCACACGCTACGTGAGTCTAAGCTCTCTCCGTTACCATGGTAACATGGGTGGGCAGCAGCAGCTGATTTGCATTTAAAGCTACAGACACCAGAAACAGCACTTTCTGAAAGGGGCTGAAACAGAGGGAGAGACACACACACACGCACGCACGCACGCACGCACGCGCGCGCGCACACACACACACACACACACACACACACACACACACACACACACACACACACACACACTCTTTGCCTGGGGGAAAAAAAAAGATAATGAAAAAGGAAGGGTTAATTAAGT
The DNA here is from genome assembly GCF_051107435.1 of Chaetodon auriga. NCBI lineage: Eukaryota > Metazoa > Chordata > Actinopteri > Chaetodontiformes > Chaetodontidae > Chaetodon > Chaetodon auriga. The sequence continues at coordinate 17,764 of NW_027482030.1, read as the reverse complement.
CATGCTGTTCATTTATTGTGGAGACGACCACAGACACAAACACTGAAAGGAATCATGGTTTTCATGTGTTTCTTTTAATGACAGCAGTCAATATAACAACTGAACAGTTAGGCTCTGGACGAACATTTCCAGAGCCTCTTGATATGGGAAGTCAGAAACGTCTGGCCTATTTATCGAATTAAAACACAGATATTTTTGTCTGCCCCCCTTACATGATGGTAGAGGAAACACTGCTCTATGTATGAACCACATGTACTCCTGTACTGTACATGTACAGGAAAAGCGCTCTCTGTCCGCTGGTGGGAGTGTGCGCGCACACACACTTGTGTGTGTGTGGGGGGGTGGAACTCCGCTGTGCGCGATACAGAGAGCAGAGGAGAATTGTAGAAACAGAAATGACATGTCGTCTTGTAAATAAGATACATAACTTAAGACTATTTAGTTTGTTTAATTAAAGGACAAGGCTTGTTCTATAGTAAAGGTATTCTCAAATGACTTATGTTGTGATCTGGCGCCATATAGAAAATAAATTAACTTGACTGTCAAACTGCAACCTGAATGTTCAACCTTTTCACAGAATTCTGTCTTGGCTGATTTGAAAAATACAAACAAATCATTATATTAATTGTTATTGTTATATTTCAACAGTCAAATTAAGTCTGGGCTACGGGTCAAAGTCAAAAATCAACTTTTTTGTCAATTACACCACATGTACAGGACATAAAGAGGGATCGAAGTAAGTCTGCTCCCCCCCTTAATTTGTCATTTGGCAGACGCTTTGGATAAAAGCGTCTGCCAAATGACAAATTCATTTTAATTGTAAAAAGTGTGAGGTTAAATAGTTCAGTCTGGTGGAGCTTGTATGGTACCTTGGTAAAAAAGTGCACATGATGGGTGCTGGGGCTCTCACTCTCTTTAATTTGAGGAGGAAGTAGAGGGCTTTGTTTGCCACTGATGCAGTGTTTGTTGTTCAGGAGAGGTCCTCAGTAATTTGGTGCTGCTCACCCTCTCACAGCAGAATGATTTGTGGTAAGCAGGGGGTGTTGGGGGTGGGTTCTCCAGAAGTCAATCACAATCTCCTTTGTTTTCCTCACATTCAGGGAGAGATTGGTATTTCCATACCACATGGCCAATGGGTTCACCTCGTCCCTGTAATTGGTCTCATCACTGTTGCTGATGCTGACCTGTGCTGCATGTGATCTCTCTGTGACAAAGTCCTACCACCAATTCCAGAGGAGGTTGCTCAGGCCAAGATTAACTGCTGAGGGATGATCATCGGTGGACCAGTTGGCCTGATATGGATACTGAAACAGGTCCAGGAGAGAGGGGAGGCTGGATCTTATTTGTTGCATGGTGAGCCTTTCAAAGCACTTCATGATGGCAGAGGTCAGTGCAGCAGGGCGCTAGAGTTTCTGCACCCATGTAGCTATTAGCATTTGAGTCTGAGCTCATAAGAGCAGTCACAAAAATGAATGAAATCACTTTTGACATGCTAAACATTAAACACACCGATGAGAAACTTGTTTTTCTCTTCTTGGCACTAGATACACTGCAGACACACAGCAGCTGACAAAAAGAGGAAATAAATATAGAGACATATTAGTTTTTGTAGCTGATAATTAGCCTGTTCAGCCACTGTCATTATTCTATACAAACAAATTTTTACACTGTAAACCATTAATCAAACCAATAACTAAGCTGTCAGACAACTCTGCCAACTTGGGCAGATCCAGGACAAGCTGGAGGGATTATGTCTCTCAGCTGACCTGGGAACACCTTGGGATCCCTCAGCAGGAGCGGAAGTGGTTGCGGAGAGGGCTGTCAGGGCTTCCTTGCTGATGCTGCTGCCCCCGCGACCCGGACCCTGATAAGTGGAAGATGACAAGATGAGAGATGAGACAATATGAATTTTGTAATCACAGAAATTATACTGGCATTGTCATGAATATATGATATGATATGGCAAAATTAAATCACATGAACGTGACTCTTTTGGGTGAAGCTCTTATAAAGTACCATTAGGTCTGAGTATCAAACTTCCAGCTCAGAGACACTCAACTGTGGATATTCTTGAAGGACATCATAGTGTGACCCACATAGAATGACCAGCCAGTAAATTTTAACAAGTGTAGTTACAATATGAGACCACCAGAGAGAGCATCAACACCCTCTTTGACTGTTATTGAAAACACTAAGTACCTTCGAGAAGCGCACATTGCCTTAGACCGTTGCTGAGAAAAGTCAGAGAGAGCGATCTGGAGAGATCTCGTAGTGGAGTACATTGTTTATGGTTTTACCATTTCAAAGAAGGAGCCAAAGATTGTGAGCATGTCAACTGCCATATATTTGTGTTTGTGTTTCATTACTTGCACCGTTGTACCCTGAAAAGCGCTGTATAAGATCTAGCTATAAGATATTATTTTGATTATTATTTTTGATAATAATGATAGTATTTATTTCTGTATTGCTTTTTTTCATTAGTCTCCTCATATTGTGGAACGACATGGTGCGAAACACAGCGATCCAGTATCTCTTTCATCCGAGGAGGGTGTGATCTACTGCTCAGCTTACTTGAGCCACTTACCTGTGACTGCATCAAATGGAACAGATGAGCTTCATTAGATCTCTACAATACACACAGTCTGAAGTGGTAGCACACACACACAAGGACACAAGCACACATCAACAAAACAAACCTTTTTTCAAATGAAATTTGTGCTTGTCTCGCTCAAATAATGTGATTTTCAAGGTAAAATCAAATAAATGTCACTATTAGAGATTCAGCTGTTGTTATGTGTCAAACTGTCTGAGAATGAGAAATCCCCTCCCCAACCTCTGCTCTCCTCCTCGACACTTTCATTAAGGCTGCGTGGATATGTTGCTCCTAATTTATTAACCCAGTCTCTCTCAGCTCTTCGTCTCTGGGCCGTGGACCAGTGTGGATTACACTCTAGGGCCAGGGTATGCACTGCATCCAAGTCATGGGAGACAAAATGCTGGAAAACATGCCGGTCAGTATTCTTTTGTTTTACAACATTGTATTTAAGACATGTAAACTGTACATGTATTGTCAGGCTTGTTTCTCACACATATCTTTTACAAATCACCATATACACACAACATTTAAAGAAATATTCCCCTGTCTGGCGGTTTTAAACGCCTCTTATTTGTGCAAGTCATACAGCAATCCTTGTTGTTGAAAATAATTCCAAAAATGGTCCTGTAGTGCCCTCTTCTGGACAAAGCCAAGAACAGCACCTAGGTGGCTTGTTTAAAAATCCTCTGTCTGTGTGTATATTCTGTGCAACCATGATAATTGTGATTTGAAATAAACTTTTGTGTCCGATTGGTTGTGTAGTGTGAATTTGGGTCCTTTTAATGTGGTTGTGTCCAAGAAATTAACCAAATTGTGATGATTTATGGATTTACATTTTATAGAGGGATTATGCTTGTTAGGATATCCAAAAACATAACAAATTCCTCCTCAAAAAAAATGTTTTTAATTGCTTGGATGCCTTCTTATGTATGAATCTTAGTTTAAAGGCAGTCCACATCAGTTGTGAATAAAATAGAGCTCATAGGAATGTTAGGATTTTAACTTTATCTATTAAATCAGAAATATCTTTTTTAATTTTTTTTTTTTTTTTTTTTTAAACCTGTGTTTTGGTGCTCTTTGGTCTGCGTGTGGATGTGTGTGGTGTGGATTATTGCGACTGTTGTAGGAATCCACTGAGGGTTCTGCAGCAGACCGGGTGGTGACTGTCCGACGTGTTCAATTTGTGCTTATCTCGATCATATAGTGTGATTTTGATTTTAAAATCAAATGAGCGTCATCATTTAAGATTCATTTGTTTTCATGTGTCACACTGTCTTAGAATGACAATTCCACTTGAGAAACACGCAACTGTGAATGTTTTTGAATGACAACATGCTTTGATTCTGCTTCCCTCACAGTTGCTGTGAAAAATACAAGTGTTGACATTGTGCTTGTCTCGCTCATCCAATGTGATTTTGACAGTAAAATCAGATGAATGTCACTATTTAAAATTCAGCTGTTGTTATGTGTCAAGCTGTCTCAGAATGACTATTCCCCTCCCCAACCTCTGCTCTCCTCCTCAACACTTTCATTAAGGCCGTGTGGACATGTTGTTCCTAATTTATTAACCCAGTCTCTTTCAGCTCTTCGTCTCTGGGCCGTGGACCAGTGTGGATTGCACTCTAGGGCCAGGGCATGCACTGCATCCAAGTCATGGGAGACAAAATGCTGGAAAACATGCTGGTCAGTATTCTTTTGTTTTACAATATTGCGTTTATGACATGTAAACTGTACATGTATTGTCAGGCTTGTTTCTCACACATATCTTTTACAAATCACCACATACACACAATTTTTAAAGAAATATTTCCCTGTCTGGCGGTTTTAAACACCTCTTATTTGTGCAAATCATATAGCAATCCTTGTTGTTGAGAATAATTCCAAAAATGGTCCTGTAGTGCCCTCTTCTGGACAAAGCCAAGAACAGCACTTTGGTGGCTTGTTTAAAATCCTCTGTCTGTGTGTATATTCAAGAATCAAGAATCAAGATTCGGGGGGAGACATTCCCCTTTATTCGTCACACACATGTACATGCAGGACACTGCACAGGAGGTGAAATTTATCCTCCGCTTTTCACCCATCCTCGTCTTCCCTCCTCCGCGGCAGACCAGGGGCAGCCAGACCGGCGCCCGGGGACCCATCTCGTTGTCATTGGTCAGGTGGTGATCTTCTTGCATGTTTTTTATGGAACCCTGATAAATGTGATTTGAAAATAAACTTTTGTGTCCAATTTGTTGTGTAGTGTGAATTTAGGTCCTTTGAATGTGGTTGTGTCCAAGAAATTAACCGAATTGTGATGATTTGTGGATTTACATTTTATAGAGGGATTATGCTTGTTAAGATATCCAAAACACAGCAAATTCCTCCTCAAAAAAATGTTTTTAATTGCTTAGATGTCTTCTTATGTATTAATCTTCATATCAAGGCTGTCCACATCAATTGTGAATAGAATAGAGCAGACCTTGTGTGTAAAGTCCGGACCCTGGGATTGGACCCTGTTCTGAGCTGGTGTGTTTGGATTGTTGTTTGACTTACGGAAGGGTTGCTGGTACCGCCACGGTCGGTAGTAATTACAGCTGTTATTGCGGTTGATGTAGAGGCGCGAATTATGTGATGAGCTGGCGGTCACACGCTGGTGTCCTCCACCATACCAACCAGTGCACATCTGGCAGCGCTGCGGCACTACAAACACCGGTGGCGCTGCTTGAAAACCGCCGTGGGACAGCTGATTAGCGCTGGTCAGTTGTGCATGTTATGGAAGGACATGGGTGATTTTGACGACGTATGTAGTTAATGTGAAAAATCCAACAAGTGTTGGTCTTGTCTTATTTTGTGCCTTTCTCGCTCAAGAAGCGTTATTTTGACCGGAAAATGACAGAATGTGATTGTTTTAGATTCATGTGTTTTTATGCATCAAACTGTCTGAGAATGACAATTCCACTGTAGAAACATCAAGTCTTGCATGTTTTTGAAGGACAGCATGGTTTGTTTTGAATTCCTGTTGAGTTAGTGTGAAAAGTGCAGTATATGTTCATTTTGTGCTTTTCTCGCTCAAATAGCGTTATTCCGACCTGAAAATGACAGAATATGAGTATTTTAGATTCATTTGTATTTATTTGTCAAACTGTCATAGAATGACATTTCCACTTTAGAAACATCAATTCTTGCATGTTTTTGAAGGACAGCATGGTTTATTTTGAATTCGTGTTGAGTTAGTGTGAAAAGTGCAGTACATGTTCATTTTGTGCTTTTCTCGCTCAAATAGCGTTATTCCGACCTGAAAATGACAGAATATGAGTATTTTAGATTCATTTGTATTTATTTGTCAAACTGTCATAGAATGACATTTCCACTTTAGAAACATCAATTCTTGCATGTTTTTGAAGGACAGCATGGTTTATTTTGAATTCGTGTTGAGTTAGTGTGAAAAGTGCAGTATATGTTCATTTTGTGCTTTTCTCGCTCAAATAGCGTTATTCCGACCTGAAAATGACAGAATATGAGTATTTTAGATTCATTTGTATTTATTTGTCAAACTGTCATAGAATGACATTTCCACTTTAGAAACATCAGTTCTTGCATGTTTTTGAAGGACAGCATGGTTTATTTTGAATTCGTGTTGAGTTAGTGTGAAAAGTGCAGTACATGTTCATTTTGTGCTTTTCTCGCTCAAATAGCGTTATTCCGACCTGAAAATGACAGAATATGAGTATTTTAGATTCATTTGTATTTATTTGTCAAACTGTCATAGAATGACATTTCCACTTTAGAAACATCAATTCTTGCATGTTTTTGAAGGACAGCATGGTTTATTTTGAATTCGTGTTGAGTTAGTGTGAAAAGTGCAGTACATGTTCATTTTGTGCTTTTCTCGCTCAAATAGCGTTATTCCGACCTGAAAATGACAGAATATGAGTATTTTAGATTCATTTGTATTTATTTGTCAAACTGTCATAGAATGACATTTCCACTTTAGAAACATCAATTCTTGCATGTTTTTGAAGGACAGCATGGTTTATTTTGAATTCGTGTTGAGTTAGTGTGAAAAGTGCAGTATATGTTCATTTTGTGCTTTTCTCGCTCAAATAGCGTTATTCCGACCTGAAAATGACAGAATATGAGTATTTTAGATTCATTTGTATTTATTTGTCAAACTGTCATAGAATGACATTTCCACTTTAGAAACATCAATTCTTGCATGTTTTTGAAGGACAGCATGGTTTATTTTGAATTCGTGTTGAGTTAGTGTGAAAAGTGCAGTATATGTTCATTTTGTGCTTTTCTCGCTCAAATAGCGTTATTCCGACCTGAAAATGACAGAATATGAGTATTTTAGATTCATTTGTATTTATTTGTCAAACTGTCATAGAATGACATTTCCACTTTAGAAACATCAATTCTTGCATGTTTTTGAAGGACAGCATGGTTTATTTTGAATTCGTGTTGAGTTAGTGTGAAAAGTGCAGTACATGTTCATTTTGTGCTTTTCTCGCTCAAATAGCGTTATTCCGACCTGAAAATGACAGAATATGAGTATTTTAGATTCATTTGTATTTATTTGTCAAACTGTCATAGAATGACATTTCCACTTTAGAAACATCAATTCTTGCATGTTTTTGAAGGACAGCATGGTTTATTTTGAATTCGTGTTGAGTTAGTGTGAAAAGTGCAGTATATGTTCATTTTGTGCTTTTCTCGCTCAAATAGCGTTATTCCGACCTGAAAATGACAGAATATGAGTATTTTAGATTCATTTGTATTTATTTGTCAAACTGTCATAGAATGACATTTCCACTTTAGAAACATCAATTCTTGCATGTTTTTGAAGGACAGCATGGTTTATTTTGAATTCGTGTTGAGTTAGTGTGAAAAGTGCAGTATATGTTCATTTTGTGCTTTTCTCGCTCAAATAGCGTTATTCCGACCTGAAAATGACAGAATATGAGTATTTTAGATTCATTTGTATTTATTTGTCAAACTGTCATAGAATGACATTTCCACTTTAGAAACATCAATTCTTGCATGTTTTTGAAGGACAGCATGGTTTATTTTGAATTCGTGTTGAGTTAGTGTGAAAAGTGCAGTACATGTTCATTTTGTGCTTTTCTCGCTCAAATAGCGTTATTCCGACCTGAAAATGACAGAATATGAGTATTTTAGATTCATTTGTATTTATTTGTCAAACTGTCATAGAATGACATTTCCACTTTAGAAACATCAATTCTTGCATGTTTTTGAAGGACAGCATGGTTTATTTTGAATTCGTGTTGAGTTAGTGTGAAAAGTGCAGTATATGTTCATTTTGTGCTTTTCTCGCTCAAATAGCGTTATTCCGACCTGAAAATGACAGAATATGAGTATTTTAGATTCATTTGTATTTATTTGTCAAACTGTCATAGAATGACATTTCCACTTTAGAAACATCAATTCTTGCATGTTTTTGAAGGACAGCATGGTTTATTTTGAATTCGTGTTGAGTTAGTGTGAAAAGTGCAGTATATGTTCATTTTGTGCTTTTCTCGCTCAAATAGCGTTATTCCGACCTGAAAATGACAGAATATGAGTATTTTAGATTCATTTGTATTTATTTGTCAAACTGTCATAGAATGACATTTCCACTTTAGAAACATCAATTCTTGCATGTTTTTGAAGGACAGCATGGTTTATTTTGAATTCGTGTTGAGTTAGTGTGAAAAGTGCAGTATATGTTCATTTTGTGCTTTTCTCGCTCAAATAGCGTTATTCCGACCTGAAAATGACAGAATATGAGTATTTTAGATTCATTTGTATTTATTTGTCAAACTGTCATAGAATGACATTTCCACTTTAGAAACATCAATTCTTGCATGTTTTTGAAGGACAGCATGGTTTATTTTGAATTCGTGTTGAGTTAGTGTGAAAAGTGCAGTACATGTTCATTTTGTGCTTTTCTCGCTCAAATAGCGTTATTCCGACCTGAAAATGACAGAATATGAGTATTTTAGATTCATTTGTATTTATTTGTCAAACTGTCATAGAATGACATTTCCACTTTAGAAACATCAATTCTTGCATGTTTTTGAAGGACAGCATGGTTTATTTTGAATTCGTGTTGAGTTAGTGTGAAAAGTGCAGTATATGTTCATTTTGTGCTTTTCTCGCTCAAATAGCGTTATTCCGACCTGAAAATGACAGAATATGAGTATTTTAGATTCATTTGTATTTATTTGTCAAACTGTCATAGAATGACATTTCCACTTTAGAAACATCAATTCTTGCATGTTTTTGAAGGACAGCATGGTTTATTTTGAATTCGTGTTGAGTTAGTGTGAAAAGTGCAGTATATGTTCATTTTGTGCTTTTCTCGCTCAAATAGCGTTATTCCGACCTGAAAATGACAGAATATGAGTATTTTAGATTCATTTGTATTTATTTGTCAAACTGTCATAGAATGACATTTCCACTTTAGAAACATCAATTCTTGCATGTTTTTGAAGGACAGCATGGTTTATTTTGAATTCGTGTTGAGTTAGTGTGAAAAGTGCAGTATATGTTCATTTTGTGCTTTTCTCGCTCAAATAGCGTTATTCCGACCTGAAAATGACAGAATATGAGTATTTTAGATTCATTTGTATTTATTTGTCAAACTGTCATAGAATGACATTTCCACTTTAGAAACATCAATTCTTGCATGTTTTTGAAGGACAGCATGGTTTATTTTGAATTCGTGTTGAGTTAGTGTGAAAAGTGCAGTACATGTTCATTTTGTGCTTTTCTCGCTCAAATAGCGTTATTCCGACCTGAAAATGACAGAATATGAGTATTTTAGATTCATTTGTATTTATTTGTCAAACTGTCATAGAATGACATTTCCACTTTAGAAACATCAGTTCTTGCATGTTTTTGAAGGACAGCATGGTTTATTTTGAATTCGTGTTGAGTTAGTGTGAAAAGTGCAGTACATGTTCATTTTGTGCTTTTCTCGCTCAAATAGCGTTATTCCGACCTGAAAATGACAGAATATGAGTATTTTAGATTCATTTGTATTTATTTGTCAAACTGTCATAGAATGACATTTCCACTTTAGAAACATCAATTCTTGCATGTTTTTGAAGGACAGCATGGTTTATTTTGAATTCGTGTTGAGTTAGTGTGAAAAGTGCAGTACATGTTCATTTTGTGCTTTTCTCGCTCAAATAGCGTTATTCCGACCTGAAAATGACAGAATATGAGTATTTTAGATTCATTTGTATTTATTTGTCAAACTGTCATAGAATGACATTTCCACTTTAGAAACATCAATTCTTGCATGTTTTTGAAGGACAGCATGGTTTATTTTGAATTCGTGTTGAGTTAGTGTGAAAAGTGCAGTATATGTTCATTTTGTGCTTTTCTCGCTCAAATAGCGTTATTCCGACCTGAAAATGACAGAATATGAGTATTTTAGATTCATTTGTATTTATTTGTCAAACTGTCATAGAATGACATTTCCACTTTAGAAACATCAATTCTTGCATGTTTTTGAAGGACAGCATGGTTTATTTTGAATTCGTGTTGAGTTAGTGTGAAAAGTGCAGTATATGTTCATTTTGTGCTTTTCTCGCTCAAATAGCGTTATTCCGACCTGAAAATGACAGAATATGAGTATTTTAGATTCATTTGTATTTATTTGTCAAACTGTCATAGAATGACATTTCCACTTTAGAAACATCAATTCTTGCATGTTTTTGAAGGACAGCATGGTTTATTTTGAATTCGTGTTGAGTTAGTGTGAAAAGTGCAGTATATGTTCATTTTGTGCTTTTCTCGCTCAAATAGCGTTATTCCGACCTGAAAATGACAGAATATGAGTATTTTAGATTCATTTGTATTTATTTGTCAAACTGTCATAGAATGACATTTCCACTTTAGAAACATCAATTCTTGCATGTTTTTGAAGGACAGCATGGTTTATTTTGAATTCGTGTTGAGTTAGTGTGAAAAGTGCAGTACATGTTCATTTTGTGCTTTTCTCGCTCAAATAGCGTTATTCCGACCTGAAAATGACAGAATATGAGTATTTTAGATTCATTTGTATTTATTTGTCAAACTGTCATAGAATGACATTTCCACTTTAGAAACATCAGTTCTTGCATGTTTTTGAAGGACAGCATGGTTTATTTTGAATTCGTGTTGAGTTAGTGTGAAAAGTGCAGTACATGTTCATTTTGTGCTTTTCTCGCTCAAATAGCGTTATTCCGACCTGAAAATGACAGAATATGAGTATTTTAGATTCATTTGTATTTATTTGTCAAACTGTCATAGAATGACATTTCCACTTTAGAAACATCAATTCTTGCATGTTTTTGAAGGACAGCATGGTTTATTTTGAATTCGTGTTGAGTTAGTGTGAAAAGTGCAGTACATGTTCATTTTGTGCTTTTCTCGCTCAAATAGCGTTATTCCGACCTGAAAATGACAGAATATGAGTATTTTAGATTCATTTGTATTTATTTGTCAAACTGTCATAGAATGACATTTCCACTTTAGAAACATCAATTCTTGCATGTTTTTGAAGGACAGCATGGTTTATTTTGAATTCGTGTTGAGTTAGTGTGAAAAGTGCAGTATATGTTCATTTTGTGCTTTTCTCGCTCAAATAGCGTTATTCCGACCTGAAAATGACAGAATATGAGTATTTTAGATTCATTTGTATTTATTTGTCAAACTGTCATAGAATGACATTTCCACTTTAGAAACATCAATTCTTGCATGTTTTTGAAGGACAGCATGGTTTATTTTGAATTCGTGTTGAGTTAGTGTGAAAAGTGCAGTATATGTTCATTTTGTGCTTTTCTCGCTCAAATAGCGTTATTCCGACCTGAAAATGACAGAATATGAGTATTTTAGATTCATTTGTATTTATTTGTCAAACTGTCATAGAATGACATTTCCACTTTAGAAACATCAATTCTTGCATGTTTTTGAAGGACAGCATGGTTTATTTTGAATTCGTGTTGAGTTAGTGTGAAAAGTGCAGTACATGTTCATTTTGTGCTTTTCTCGCTCAAATAGCGTTATTCCGACCTGAAAATGACAGAATATGAGTATTTTAGATTCATTTGTATTTATTTGTCAAACTGTCATAGAATGACATTTCCACTTTAGAAACATCAATTCTTGCATGTTTTTGAAGGACAGCATGGTTTATTTTGAATTCGTGTTGAGTTAGTGTGAAAAGTGCAGTATATGTTCATTTTGTGCTTTTCTCGCTCAAATAGCGTTATTCCGACCTGAAAATGACAGAATATGAGTATTTTAGATTCATTTGTATTTATTTGTCAAACTGTCATAGAATGACATTTCCACTTTAGAAACATCAATTCTTGCATGTTTTTGAAGGACAGCATGGTTTATTTTGAATTCGTGTTGAGTTAGTGTGAAAAGTGCAGTATATGTTCATTTTGTGCTTTTCTCGCTCAAATAGCGTTATTCCGACCTGAAAATGACAGAATATGAGTATTTTAGATTCATTTGTATTTATTTGTCAAACTGTCATAGAATGACATTTCCACTTTAGAAACATCAATTCTTGCATGTTTTTGAAGGACAGCATGGTTTATTTTGAATTCGTGTTGAGTTAGTGTGAAAAGTGCAGTATATGTTCATTTTGTGCTTTTCTCGCTCAAATAGCGTTATTCCGACCTGAAAATGACAGAATATGAGTATTTTAGATTCATTTGTATTTATTTGTCAAACTGTCATAGAATGACATTTCCACTTTAGAAACATCAATTCTTGCATGTTTTTGAAGGACAGCATGGTTTATTTTGAATTCGTGTTGAGTTAGTGTGAAAAGTGCAGTATATGTTCATTTTGTGCTTTTCTCGCTCAAATAGCGTTATTCCGACCTGAAAATGACAGAATATGAGTATTTTAGATTCATTTGTATTTATTTGTCAAACTGTCATAGAATGACATTTCCACTTTAGAAACATCAATTCTTGCATGTTTTTGAAGGACAGCATGGTTTATTTTGAATTCGTGTTGAGTTAGTGTGAAAAGTGCAGTATATGTTCATTTTGTGCTTTTCTCGCTCAAATAGCGTTATTCCGACCTGAAAATGACAGAATATGAGTATTTTAGATTCATTTGTATTTATTTGTCAAACTGTCATAGAATGACATTTCCACTTTAGAAACATCAATTCTTGCATGTTTTTGAAGGACAGCATGGTTTATTTTGAATTCGTGTTGAGTTAGTGTGAAAAGTGCAGTACATGTTCATTTTGTGCTTTTCTCGCTCAAATAGCGTTATTCCGACCTGAAAATGACAGAATATGAGTATTTTAGATTCATTTGTATTTATTTGTCAAACTGTCATAGAATGACATTTCCACTTTAGAAACATCAATTCTTGCATGTTTTTGAAGGACAGCATGGTTTATTTTGAATTCGTGTTGAGTTAGTGTGAAAAGTGCAGTACATGTTCATTTTGTGCTTTTCTCGCTCAAATAGCGTTATTCCGACCTGAAAATGACAGAATATGAGTATTTTAGATTCATTTGTATTTATTTGTCAAACTGTCATAGAATGACATTTCCACTTTAGAAACATCAATTCTTGCATGTTTTTGAAGGACAGCATGGTTTATTTTGAATTCGTGTTGAGTTAGTGTGAAAAGTGCAGTATATGTTCATTTTGTGCTTTTCTCGCTCAAATAGCGTTATTCCGACCTGAAAATGACAGAATATGAGTATTTTAGATTCATTTGTATTTATTTGTCAAACTGTCATAGAATGACATTTCCACTTTAGAAACATCAATTCTTGCATGTTTTTGAAGGACAGCATGGTTTATTTTGAATTCGTGTTGAGTTAGTGTGAAAAGTGCAGTATATGTTCATTTTGTGCTTTTCTCGCTCAAATAGCGTTATTCCGACCTGAAAATGACAGAATATGAGTATTTTAGATTCATTTGTATTTATTTGTCAAACTGTCATAGAATGACATTTCCACTTTAGAAACATCAATTCTTGCATGTTTTTGAAGGACAGCATGGTTTATTTTGAATTCGTGTTGAGTTAGTGTGAAAAGTGCAGTATATGTTCATTTTGTGCTTTTCTCGCTCAAATAGCGTTATTCCGACCTGAAAATGACAGAATATGAGTATTTTAGATTCATTTGTATTTATTTGTCAAACTGTCATAGAATGACATTTCCACTTTAGAAACATCAATTCTTGCATGTTTTTGAAGGACAGCATGGTTTATTTTGAATTCGTGTTGAGTTAGTGTGAAAAGTGCAGTATATGTTCATTTTGTGCTTTTCTCGCTCAAATAGCGTTATTCCGACCTGAAAATGACAGAATATGAGTATTTTAGATTCATTTGTATTTATTTGTCAAACTGTCATAGAATGACATTTCCACTTTAGAAACATCAATTCTTGCATGTTTTTGAAGGACAGCATGGTTTATTTTGAATTCGTGTTGAGTTAGTGTGAAAAGTGCAGTACATGTTCATTTTGTGCTTTTCTCGCTCAAATAGCGTTATTCCGACCTGAAAATGACAGAATATGAGTATTTTAGATTCATTTGTATTTATTTGTCAAACTGTCATAGAATGACATTTCCACTTTAGAAACATCAATTCTTGCATGTTTTTGAAGGACAGCATGGTTTATTTTGAATTCGTGTTGAGTTAGTGTGAAAAGTGCAGTACATGTTCATTTTGTGCTTTTCTCGCTCAAATAGCGTTATTCCGACCTGAAAATGACAGAATATGAGTATTTTAGATTCATTTGTATTTATTTGTCAAACTGTCATAGAATGACATTTCCACTTTAGAAACATCAATTCTTGCATGTTTTTGAAGGACAGCATGGTTTATTTTGAATTCGTGTTGAGTTAGTGTGAAAAGTGCAGTATATGTTCATTTTGTGCTTTTCTCGCTCAAATAGCGTTATTCCGACCTGAAAATGACAGAATATGAGTATTTTAGATTCATTTGTATTTATTTGTCAAACTGTCATAGAATGACATTTCCACTTTAGAAACATCAATTCTTGCATGTTTTTGAAGGACAGCATGGTTTATTTTGAATTCGTGTTGAGTTAGTGTGAAAAGTGCAGTATATGTTCATTTTGTGCTTTTCTCGCTCAAATAGCGTTATTCCGACCTGAAAATGACAGAATATGAGTATTTTAGATTCATTTGTATTTATTTGTCAAACTGTCATAGAATGACATTTCCACTTTAGAAACATCAATTCTTGCATGTTTTTGAAGGACAGCATGGTTTATTTTGAATTCGTGTTGAGTTAGTGTGAAAAGTGCAGTACATGTTCATTTTGTGCTTTTCTCGCTCAAATAGCGTTATTCCGACCTGAAAATGACAGAATATGAGTATTTTAGATTCATTTGTATTTATTTGTCAAACTGTCATAGAATGACATTTCCACTTTAGAAACATCAATTCTTGCATGTTTTTGAAGGACAGCATGGTTTATTTTGAATTCGTGTTGAGTTAGTGTGAAAAGTGCAGTATATGTTCATTTTGTGCTTTTCTCGCTCAAATAGCGTTATTCCGACCTGAAAATGACAGAATATGAGTATTTTAGATTCATTTGTATTTATTTGTCAAACTGTCATAGAATGACATTTCCACTTTAGAAACATCAATTCTTGCATGTTTTTGAAGGACAGCATGGTTTATTTTGAATTCGTGTTGAGTTAGTGTGAAAAGTGCAGTACATGTTCATTTTGTGCTTTTCTCGCTCAAATAGCGTTATTCCGACCTGAAAATGACAGAATATGAGTATTTTAGATTCATTTGTATTTATTTGTCAAACTGTCATAGAATGACATTTCCACTTTAGAAACATCAATTCTTGCATGTTTTTGAAGGACAGCATGGTTTATTTTGAATTCGTGTTGAGTTAGTGTGAAAAGTGCAGTACATGTTCATTTTGTGCTTTTCTCGCCCAAATAGCGTTATTCCGACCTGAAAATGACAGAATATGAGTATTTTAGATTCATTTGTATTTATTTGTCAAACTGTCATAGAATGACATTTCCACTTTAGAAACATCAATTCTTGCATGTTTTTGAAGGACAGCATGGTTTATTTTGAATTCGTGTTGAGTTAGTGTGAAAAGTGCAGTACATGTTCATTTTGTGCTTTTCTCGCTCAAATAGCGTTATTCCGACCTGAAAATGACAGAATATGAGTATTTTAGATTCATTTGTATTTATTTGTCAAACTGTCATAGAATGACATTTCCACTTTAGAAACATCAATTCTTGCATGTTTTTGAAGGACAGCATGGTTTATTTTGAATTCGTGTTGAGTTAGTGTGAAAAGTGCAGTACATGTTCATTTTGTGCTTTTCTCGCTCAAATAGCGTTATTCCGACCTGAAAATGACAGAATATGAGTATTTTAGATTCATTTGTATTTATTTGTCAAACTGTCATAGAATGACATTTCCACTTTAGAAACATCAATTCTTGCATGTTTTTGAAGGACAGCATGGTTTATTTTGAATTCGTGTTGAGTTAGTGTGAAAAGTGCAGTACATGTTCATTTTGTGCTTTTCTCGCTCAAATAGCGTTATTCCGACCTGAAAATGACAGAATATGAGTATTTTAGATTCATTTGTATTTATTTGTCAAACTGTCATAGAATGACATTTCCACTTTAGAAACATCAATTCTTGCATGTTTTTGAAGGACAGCATGGTTTATTTTGAATTCGTGTTGAGTTAGTGTGAAAAGTGCAGTACATGTTCATTTTGTGCTTTTCTCGCTCAAATAGCGTTATTCCGACCTGAAAATGACAGAATATGAGTATTTTAGATTCATTTGTATTTATTTGTCAAACTGTCATAGAATGACATTTCCACTTTAGAAACATCAATTCTTGCATGTTTTTGAAGGACAGCATGGTTTATTTTGAATTCGTGTTGAGTTAGTGTGAAAAGTGCAGTATATGTTCATTTTGTGCTTTTCTCGCTCAAATAGCGTTATTCCGACCTGAAAATGACAGAATATGAGTATTTTAGATTCATTTGTATTTATTTGTCAAACTGTCATAGAATGACATTTCCACTTTAGAAACATCAATTCTTGCATGTTTTTGAAGGACAGCATGGTTTATTTTGAATTCGTGTTGAGTTAGTGTGAAAAGTGCAGTATATGTTCATTTTGTGCTTTTCTCGCTCAAATAGCGTTATTCCGACCTGAAAATGACAGAATATGAGTATTTTAGATTCATTTGTATTTATTTGTCAAACTGTCATAGAATGACATTTCCACTTTAGAAACATCAATTCTTGCATGTTTTTGAAGGACAGCATGGTTTATTTTGAATTCGTGTTGAGTTAGTGTGAAAAGTGCAGTACATGTTCATTTTGTGCTTTTCTCGCTCAAATAGCGTTATTCCGACCTGAAAATGACAGAATATGAGTATTTTAGATTCATTTGTATTTATTTGTCAAACTGTCATAGAATGACATTTCCACTTTAGAAACATCAATTCTTGCATGTTTTTGAAGGACAGCATGGTTTATTTTGAATTCGTGTTGAGTTAGTGTGAAAAGTGCAGTACATGTTCATTTTGTGCTTTTCTCGCTCAAATAGCGTTATTCCGACCTGAAAATGACAGAATATGAGTATTTTAGATTCATTTGTATTTATTTGTCAAACTGTCATAGAATGACATTTCCACTTTAGAAACATCAATTCTTGCATGTTTTTGAAGGACAGCATGGTTTATTTTGAATTCGTGTTGAGTTAGTGTGAAAAGTGCAGTACATGTTCATTTTGTGCTTTTCTCGCTCAAATAGCGTTATTCCGACCTGAAAATGACAGAATATGAGTATTTTAGATTCATTTGTATTTATTTGTCAAACTGTCATAGAATGACATTTCCACTTTAGAAACATCAATTCTTGCATGTTTTTGAAGGACAGCATGGTTTATTTTGAATTCGTGTTGAGTTAGTGTGAAAAGTGCAGTATATATTCATTTTGTGCTTTTCTCGCTCAAATAGCGTTATTCCGACCTGAAAATGACAGAATATGAGTATTTTAGATTCATTTGTATTTATTTGTCAAACTGTCATAGAATGACATTTCCACTTTAGAAACATCAATTCTTGCATGTTTTTGAAGGACAGCATGGTTTATTTTGAATTCGTGTTGAGTTAGTGTG
>NW_027482029.1:0-42551 GCF_051107435.1 Chaetodon auriga | reverse complement strand
CAGCTCAAAATAACGCTATTTGAGCGAGAAAAGCACAAAATGAACATATACTGCACTTTTCACACTAACTCCACACGAATTCAAAAGAAACCATGCTGGCCTTCAAAAACATGCAAGAATTGATGTTTCTAAAGTGGAAATGTCATTCTATGACACTTTGACAAATAAATACAAATGAATCTAACATACTCATATTCCGTCATTTTCAGCTCAAAATAACGCTATTTGAGCGAGAAAAGCACAAAATGAACATATACTGCACTTTTCACACTAACTCCACACGAATTCAAAAGAAACCATGCTGGCCTTCAAAAACATGCAAGAATTGATGTTTCTAAAGTGGAAATGTCATTCTATGACACTTTGACAAATAAATACAAATGAATCTAACATACTCATATTCCGTCATTTTCAGCTCAAAATAACGCTATTTGAGCGAGAAAAGCACAAAATGAACATATACTGCACTTTTCACACTAACTCCACACGAATTCAAAAGAAACCATGCTGGCCTTCAAAAACATGCAAGAATTGATGTTTCTAAAGTGGAAATGTCATTCTATGACACTTTGACAAATAAATACAAATGAATCTAACATACTCATATTCCGTCATTTTCAGCTCAAAATAACGCTATTTGAGCGAGAAAAGCACAAAATGAACATATACTGCACTTTTCACACTAACTCCACACGAATTCAAAAGAAACCATGCTGGCCTTCAAAAACATGCAAGAATTGATGTTTCTAAAGTGGAAATGTCACTCTATGACAGTTTGACAAATAAATACAAATGAATCTAACATACTCATATTCCGTCATTTTCAGCTCAAAATAACGCTATTTGAGCGAGAAAAGCACAAAATGAACATATACTGCACTTTTCACACTAACTCCACACGAATTCAAAAGAAACCATGCTGGCCTTCAAAAACATGCAAGAATTGATGTTTCTAAAGTGGAAATGTCATTCTATGACACTTTGACAAATAAATACAAATGAATCTAACATACTCATATTCCGTCATTTTCAGCTCAAAATAACGCTATTTGAGCGAGAAAAGCACAAAATGAACATATACTGCACTTTTCACACTAACTCCACACGAATTCAAAAGAAACCATGCTGGCCTTCAAAAACATGCAAGAATTGATGTTTCTAAAGTGGAAATGTCATTCTATGACACTTTGACAAATAAATACAAATGAATCTAACATACTCATATTCCGTCATTTTCAGCTCAAAATAACGCTATTTGAGCGAGAAAAGCACAAAATGAACATATACTGCACTTTTCACACTAACTCCACACGAATTCAAAAGAAACCATGCTGGCCTTCAAAAACATGCAAGAATTGAAGTTTCTAAAGTGGAAATGTCATTCTATGACACTTTGACAAATAAATACAAATGAATCTAACATACTCATATTCCGTCATTTTCAGCTCAAAATAACGCTATTTGAGCGAGAAAAGCACAAAATGAACATATACTGCACTTTTCACACTAACTCCACACGAATTCAAAAGAAACCATGCTGGCCTTCAAAAACATGCAAGAATTGATGTTTCTAAAGTGGAAATGTCACTCTATGACAGTTTGACAAATAAATACAAATGAATCTAACATACTCATATTCCGTCATTTTCAGCTCAAAATAACGCTATTTGAGCGAGAAAAGCACAAAATGAACATATACTGCACTTTTCACACTAACTCCACACGAATTCAAATGAAACCATGCTGGCCTTCAAAAACATGCAAGAATTGATGTTTCTAAAGTGGAAATGTCACTCTATGACAGTTTGACAAATAAATACAAATGAATCTAACATACTCATATTCCGTCATTTTCAGCTCAAAATAACGCTATTTGAGCGAGAAAAGCACAAAATGAACATATACTGCACTTTTCACACTAACTCCACACGAATTCAAAAGAAACCATGCTGGCCTTCAAAAACATGCAAGAATTGATGTTTCTAAAGTGGAAATGTCATTCTATGACACTTTGACAAATAAATACAAATGAATCTAACATACTCATATTCCGTCATTTTCAGCTCAAAATAACGCTATTTGAGCGAGAAAAGCACAAAATGAACATATACTGCACTTTTCACACTAACTCCACACGAATTCAAAAGAAACCATGCTGGCCTTCAAAAACATGCAAGAATTGATGTTTCTAAAGTGGAAATGTCACTCTATGACAGTTTGACAAATAAATACAAATGAATCTAACATACTCATATTCCGTCATTTTCAGCTCAAAATAACGCTATTTGAGCGAGAAAAGCACAAAATGAACATATACTGCACTTTTCACACTAACTCCACACGAATTCAAAAGAAACCATGCTGGCCTTCAAAAACATGCAAGAATTGATGTTTCTAAAGTGGAAATGTCATTCTATGACACTTTGACAAATAAATACAAATGAATCTAACATACTCATATTCCGTCATTTTCAGCTCAAAATAACGCTATTTGAGCGAGAAAAGCACAAAATGAACATATACTGCACTTTTCACACTAACTCCACACGAATTCAAAAGAAACCATGCTGGCCTTCAAAAACATGCAAGAATTGATGTTTCTAAAGTGGAAATGTCATTCTATGACACTTTGACAAATAAATACAAATGAATCTAACATACTCATATTCCGTCATTTTCAGCTCAAAATAACGCTATTTGAGCGAGAAAAGCACAAAATGAACATATACTGCACTTTTCACACTAACTCCACACGAATTCAAAAGAAACCATGCTGGCCTTCAAAAACATGCAAGAATTGATGTTTCTAAAGTGGAAATGTCATTCTATGACACTTTGACAAATAAATACAAATGAATCTAACATACTCATATTCCGTCATTTTCAGCTCAAAATAACGCTATTTGAGCGAGAAAAGCACAAAATGAACATATACTGCACTTTTCACACTAACTCCACACGAATTCAAATGAAACCATGCTGGCCTTCAAAAACATGCAAGAATTGATGTTTCTAAAGTGGAAATGTCACTCTATGACAGTTTGACAAATAAATACAAATGAATCTAACATACTCATATTCCGTCATTTTCAGCTCAAAATAACGCTATTTGAGCGAGAAAAGCACAAAATGAACATATACTGCACTTTTCACACTAACTCCACACGAATTCAAAAGAAACCATGCTGGCCTTCAAAAACATGCAAGAATTGATGTTTCTAAAGTGGAAATGTCATTCTATGACACTTTGACAAATAAATACAAATGAATCTAACATACTCATATTCCGTCATTTTCAGCTCAAAATAACGCTATTTGAGCGAGAAAAGCACAAAATGAACATATACTGCACTTTTCACACTAACTCCACACGAATTCAAAAGAAACCATGCTGGCCTTCAAAAACATGCAAGAATTGATGTTTCTAAAGTGGAAATGTCACTCTATGACAGTTTGACAAATAAATACAAATGAATCTAACATACTCATATTCCGTCATTTTCAGCTCAAAATAACGCTATTTGAGCGAGAAAAGCACAAAATGAACATATACTGCACTTTTCACACTAACTCCACACGAATTCAAAAGAAACCATGCTGGCCTTCAAAAACATGCAAGAATTGATGTTTCTAAAGTGGAAATGTCATTCTATGACACTTTGACAAATAAATACAAATGAATCTAACATACTCATATTCCGTCATTTTCAGCTCAAAATAACGCTATTTGAGCGAGAAAAGCACAAAATGAACATATACTGCACTTTTCACACTAACTCCACACGAATTCAAAAGAAACCATGCTGGCCTTCAAAAACATGCAAGAATTGATGTTTCTAAAGTGGAAATGTCATTCTATGACACTTTGACAAATAAATACAAATGAATCTAACATACTCATATTCCGTCATTTTCAGCTCAAAATAACGCTATTTGAGCGAGAAAAGCACAAAATGAACATATACTGCACTTTTCACACTAACTCCACACGAATTCAAAAGAAACCATGCTGGCCTTCAAAAACATGCAAGAATTGATGTTTCTAAAGTGGAAATGTCATTCTATGACACTTTGACAAATAAATACAAATGAATCTAACATACTCATATTCCGTCATTTTCAGCTCAAAATAACGCTATTTGAGCGAGAAAAGCACAAAATGAACATATACTGCACTTTTCACACTAACTCCACACGAATTCAAAAGAAACCATGCTGGCCTTCAAAAACATGCAAGAATTGATGTTTCTAAAGTGGAAATGTCATTCTATGACAGTTTGACAAATAAATACAAATGAATCTAACATACTCATATTCCGTCATTTTCAGCTCAAAATAACGCTATTTGAGCGAGAAAAGCACAAAATGAACATATACTGCACTTTTCACACTAACTCCACACGAATTCAAAAGAAACCATGCTGGCCTTCAAAAACATGCAAGAATTGATGTTTCTAAAGTGGAAATGTCATTCTATGACACTTTGACAAATAAATACAAATGAATCTAACATACTCATATTCCGTCATTTTCAGCTCAAAATAACGCTATTTGAGCGAGAAAAGCACAAAATGAACATATACTGCACTTTTCACACTAACTCCACACGAATTCAAATGAAACCATGCTGGCCTTCAAAAACATGCAAGAATTGATGTTTCTAAAGTGGAAATGTCACTCTATGACAGTTTGACAAATAAATACAAATGAATCTAACATACTCATATTCCGTCATTTTCAGCTCAAAATAACGCTATTTGAGCGAGAAAAGCACAAAATGAACATATACTGCACTTTTCACACTAACTCCACACGAATTCAAAAGAAACCATGCTGGCCTTCAAAAACATGCAAGAATTGATGTTTCTAAAGTGGAAATGTCATTCTATGACACTTTGACAAATAAATACAAATGAATCTAACATACTCATATTCCGTCATTTTCAGCTCAAAATAACGCTATTTGAGCGAGAAAAGCACAAAATGAACATATACTGCACTTTTCACACTAACTCCACACGAATTCAAATGAAACCATGCTGGCCTTCAAAAACATGCAAGAATTGATGTTTCTAAAGTGGAAATGTCACTCTATGACAGTTTGACAAATAAATACAAATGAATCTAACATACTCATATTCCGTCATTTTCAGCTCAAAATAACGCTATTTGAGCGAGAAAAGCACAAAATGAACATATACTGCACTTTTCACACTAACTCCACACGAATTCAAAAGAAACCATGCTGGCCTTCAAAAACATGCAAGAATTGATGTTTCTAAAGTGGAAATGTCATTCTATGACACTTTGACAAATAAATACAAATGAATCTAACATACTCATATTCCG
This sequence comes from Chaetodon auriga, assembly GCF_051107435.1. Classification (NCBI taxonomy): domain Eukaryota; kingdom Metazoa; phylum Chordata; class Actinopteri; order Chaetodontiformes; family Chaetodontidae; genus Chaetodon; species Chaetodon auriga. Next base: position 37,202 of record NW_027482029.1, on the reverse strand, counting down.
TCATTTTCAGCTCAAAATAACGCTATTTGAGCGAGAAAAGCACAAAATGAACATATACTGCACTTTTCACACTAACTCCACACGAATTCAAAAGAAACCATGCTGGCCTTCAAAAACATGCAAGAATTGATGTTTCTAAAGTGGAAATGTCACTCTATGACAGTTTGACAAATAAATACAAATGAATCTAACATACTCATATTCCGTCATTTTCAGCTCAAAATAACGCTATTTGAGCGAGAAAAGCACAAAATGAACATATACTGCACTTTTCACACTAACTCCACACGAATTCAAAAGAAACCATGCTGGCCTTCAAAAACATGCAAGAATTGATGTTTCTAAAGTGGAAATGTCATTCTATGACACTTTGACAAATAAATACAAATGAATCTAACATACTCATATTCCGTCATTTTCAGCTCAAAATAACGCTATTTGAGCGAGAAAAGCACAAAATGAACATATACTGCACTTTTCACACTAACTCCACACGAATTCAAAAGAAACCATGCTGGCCTTCAAAAACATGCAAGAATTGATGTTTCTAAAGTGGAAATGTCATTCTATGACACTTTGACAAATAAATACAAATGAATCTAACATACTCATATTCCGTCATTTTCAGCTCAAAATAACGCTATTTGAGCGAGAAAAGCACAAAATGAACATATACTGCACTTTTCACACTAACTCCACACGAATTCAAAAGAAACCATGCTGGCCTTCAAAAACATGCAAGAATTGATGTTTCTAAAGTGGAAATGTCACTCTATGACAGTTTGACAAATAAATACAAATGAATCTAACATACTCATATTCCGTCATTTTCAGCTCAAAATAACGCTATTTGAGCGAGAAAAGCACAAAATGAACATATACTGCACTTTTCACACTAACTCCACACGAATTCAAAAGAAACCATGCTGGCCTTCAAAAACATGCAAGAATTGATGTTTCTAAAGTGGAAATGTCATTCTATGACACTTTGACAAATAAATACAAATGAATCTAACATACTCATATTCCGTCATTTTCAGCTCAAAATAACGCTATTTGAGCGAGAAAAGCACAAAATGAACATATACTGCACTTTTCACACTAACTCCACACGAATTCAAAAGAAACCATGCTGGCCTTCAAAAACATGCAAGAATTGATGTTTCTAAAGTGGAAATGTCATTCTATGACACTTTGACAAATAAATACAAATGAATCTAACATACTCATATTCCGTCATTTTCAGCTCAAAATAACGCTATTTGAGCGAGAAAAGCACAAAATGAACATATACTGCACTTTTCACACTAACTCCACACGAATTCAAAAGAAACCATGCTGGCCTTCAAAAACATGCAAGAATTGATGTTTCTAAAGTGGAAATGTCATTCTATGACACTTTGACAAATAAATACAAATGAATCTAACATACTCATATTCCGTCATTTTCAGCTCAAAATAACGCTATTTGAGCGAGAAAAGCACAAAATGAACATATACTGCACTTTTCACACTAACTCCACACGAATTCAAAAGAAACCATGCTGGCCTTCAAAAACATGCAAGAATTGATGTTTCTAAAGTGGAAATGTCATTCTATGACACTTTGACAAATAAATACAAATGAATCTAACATACTCATATTCCGTCATTTTCAGCTCAAAATAACGCTATTTGAGCGAGAAAAGCACAAAATGAACATATACTGCACTTTTCACACTAACTCCACACGAATTCAAAAGAAACCATGCTGGCCTTCAAAAACATGCAAGAATTGATGTTTCTAAAGTGGAAATGTCACTCTATGACAGTTTGACAAATAAATACAAATGAATCTAACATACTCATATTCCGTCATTTTCAGCTCAAAATAACGCTATTTGAGCGAGAAAAGCACAAAATGAACATATACTGCACTTTTCACACTAACTCCACACGAATTCAAATGAAACCATGCTGGCCTTCAAAAACATGCAAGAATTGATGTTTCTAAAGTGGAAATGTCACTCTATGACAGTTTGACAAATAAATACAAATGAATCTAACATACTCATATTCCGTCATTTTCAGCTCAAAATAACGCTATTTGAGCGAGAAAAGCACAAAATGAACATATACTGCACTTTTCACACTAACTCCACACGAATTCAAAAGAAACCATGCTGGCCTTCAAAAACATGCAAGAATTGATGTTTCTAAAGTGGAAATGTCATTCTATGACAGTCTGACAAATAAATACAAATGAATCTAACATACTCATATTCCGTCATTTTCAGCTCAAAATAACGCTATTTGAGCGAGAAAAGCACAAAATGAACATATACTGCACTTTTCACACTAACTCCACACGAATTCAAAAGAAACCATGCTGGCCTTCAAAAACATGCAAGAATTGATGTTTCTAAAGTGGAAATGTCACTCTATGACAGTTTGACAAATAAATACAAATGAATCTAACATACTCATATTCCGTCATTTTCAGCTCAAAATAACGCTATTTGAGCGAGAAAAGCACAAAATGAACATATACTGCACTTTTCACACTAACTCCACACGAATTCAAAAGAAACCATGCTGGCCTTCAAAAACATGCAAGAATTGATGTTTCTAAAGTGGAAATGTCATTCTATGACACTTTGACAAATAAATACAAATGAATCTAACATACTCATATTCCGTCATTTTCAGCTCAAAATAACGCTATTTGAGCGAGAAAAGCACAAAATGAACATATACTGCACTTTTCACACTAACTCCACACGAATTCAAAAGAAACCATGCTGGCCTTCAAAAACATGCAAGAATTGATGTTTCTAAAGTGGAAATGTCATTCTATGACACTTTGACAAATAAATACAAATGAATCTAACATACTCATATTCCGTCATTTTCAGCTCAAAATAACGCTATTTGAGCGAGAAAAGCACAAAATGAACATATACTGCACTTTTCACACTAACTCCACACGAATTCAAAAGAAACCATGCTGGCCTTCAAAAACATGCAAGAATTGATGTTTCTAAAGTGGAAATGTCATTCTATGACACTTTGACAAATAAATACAAATGAATCTAACATACTCATATTCCGTCATTTTCAGCTCAAAATAACGCTATTTGAGCGAGAAAAGCACAAAATGAACATATACTGCACTTTTCACACTAACTCCACACGAATTCAAAAGAAACCATGCTGGCCTTCAAAAACATGCAAGAATTGATGTTTCTAAAGTGGAAATGTCATTCTATGACACTTTGACAAATAAATACAAATGAATCTAACATACTCATATTCCGTCATTTTCAGCTCAAAATAACGCTATTTGAGCGAGAAAAGCACAAAATGAACATATACTGCACTTTTCACACTAACTCCACACGAATTCAAAAGAAACCATGCTGGCCTTCAAAAACATGCAAGAATTGATGTTTCTAAAGTGGAAATGTCATTCTATGACACTTTGACAAATAAATACAAATGAATCTAACATACTCATATTCCGTCATTTTCAGCTCAAAATAACGCTATTTGAGCGAGAAAAGCACAAAATGAACATATACTGCACTTTTCACACTAACTCCACACGAATTCAAAAGAAACCATGCTGGCCTTCAAAAACATGCAAGAATTGATGTTTCTAAAGTGGAAATGTCACTCTATGACAGTTTGACAAATAAATACAAATGAATCTAACATACTCATATTCCGTCATTTTCAGCTCAAAATAACGCTATTTGAGCGAGAAAAGCACAAAATGAACATATACTGCACTTTTCACACTAACTCCACACGAATTCAAAAGAAACCATGCTGGCCTTCAAAAACATGCAAGAATTGATGTTTCTAAAGTGGAAATGTCATTCTATGACACTTTGACAAATAAATACAAATGAATCTAACATACTCATATTCCGTCATTTTCAGCTCAAAATAACGCTATTTGAGCGAGAAAAGCACAAAATGAACATATACTGCACTTTTCACACTAACTCCACACGAATTCAAAAGAAACCATGCTGGCCTTCAAAAACATGCAAGAATTGATGTTTCTAAAGTGGAAATGTCATTCTATGACACTTTGACAAATAAATACAAATGAATCTAACATACTCATATTCCGTCATTTTCAGCTCAAAATAACGCTATTTGAGCGAGAAAAGCACAAAATGAACATATACTGCACTTTTCACACTAACTCCACACGAATTCAAAAGAAACCATGCTGGCCTTCAAAAACATGCAAGAATTGATGTTTCTAAAGTGGAAATGTCATTCTATGACACTTTGACAAATAAATACAAATGAATCTAACATACTCATATTCCGTCATTTTCAGCTCAAAATAACGCTATTTGAGCGAGAAAAGCACAAAATGAACATATACTGCACTTTTCACACTAACTCCACACGAATTCAAAAGAAACCATGCTGGCCTTCAAAAACATGCAAGAATTGATGTTTCTAAAGTGGAAATGTCATTCTATGACACTTTGACAAATAAATACAAATGAATCTAACATACTCATATTCCGTCATTTTCAGCTCAAAATAACGCTATTTGAGCGAGAAAAGCACAAAATGAACATATACTGCACTTTTCACACTAACTCCACACGAATTCAAAAGAAACCATGCTGGCCTTCAAAAACATGCAAGAATTGATGTTTCTAAAGTGGAAATGTCATTCTATGACAGTTTGACAAATAAATACAAATGAATCTAACATACTCATATTCCGTCATTTTCAGCTCAAAATAACGCTATTTGAGCGAGAAAAGCACAAAATGAACATATACTGCACTTTTCACACTAACTCCACACGAATTCAAAAGAAACCATGCTGGCCTTCAAAAACATGCAAGAATTGATGTTTCTAAAGTGGAAATGTCATTCTATGACAGTTTGACAAATAAATACAAATGAATCTAACATACTCATATTCCGTCATTTTCAGCTCAAAATAACGCTATTTGAGCGAGAAAAGCACAAAATGAACATATACTGCACTTTTCACACTAACTCCACACGAATTCAAAAGAAACCATGCTGGCCTTCAAAAACATGCAAGAATTGATGTTTCTAAAGTGGAAATGTCATTCTATGACACTTTGACAAATAAATACAAATGAATCTAACATACTCATATTCCGTCATTTTCAGCTCAAAATAACGCTATTTGAGCGAGAAAAGCACAAAATGAACATATACTGCACTTTTCACACTAACTCCACACGAATTCAAAAGAAACCATGCTGGCCTTCAAAAACATGCAAGAATTGATGTTTCTAAAGTGGAAATGTCATTCTATGACACTTTGACAAATAAATACAAATGAATCTAACATACTCATATTCCGTCATTTTCAGCTCAAAATAACGCTATTTGAGCGAGAAAAGCACAAAATGAACATATACTGCACTTTTCACACTAACTCCACACGAATTCAAAAGAAACCATGCTGGCCTTCAAAAACATGCAAGAATTGATGTTTCTAAAGTGGAAATGTCATTCTATGACAGTTTGACAAATAAATACAAATGAATCTAACATACTCATATTCCGTCATTTTCAGCTCAAAATAACGCTATTTGAGCGAGAAAAGCACAAAATGAACATATACTGCACTTTTCACACTAACTCCACACGAATTCAAAAGAAACCATGCTGGCCTTCAAAAACATGCAAGAATTGATGTTTCTAAAGTGGAAATGTCATTCTATGACAGTTTGACAAATAAATACAAATGAATCTAACATACTCATATTCCGTCATTTTCAGCTCAAAATAACGCTATTTGAGCGAGAAAAGCACAAAATGAACATATACTGCACTTTTCACACTAACTCCACACGAATTCAAAAGAAACCATGCTGGCCTTCAAAAACATGCAAGAATTGATGTTTCTAAAGTGGAAATGTCATTCTATGACACTTTGACAAATAAATACAAATGAATCTAACATACTCATATTCCGTCATTTTCAGCTCAAAATAACGCTATTTGAGCGAGAAAAGCACAAAATGAACATATACTGCACTTTTCACACTAACTCCACACGAATTCAAAAGAAACCATGCTGGCCTTCAAAAACATGCAAGAATTGATGTTTCTAAAGTGGAAATGTCATTCTATGACACTTTGACAAATAAATACAAATGAATCTAACATACTCATATTCCGTCATTTTCAGCTCAAAATAACGCTATTTGAGCGAGAAAAGCACAAAATGAACATATACTGCACTTTTCACACTAACTCCACACGAATTCAAAAGAAACCATGCTGGCCTTCAAAAACATGCAAGAATTGATGTTTCTAAAGTGGAAATGTCATTCTATGACACTTTGACAAATAAATACAAATGAATCTAACATACTCATATTCCGTCATTTTCAGCTCAAAATAACGCTATTTGAGCGAGAAAAGCACAAAATGAACATATACTGCACTTTTCACACTAACTCCACACGAATTCAAAAGAAACCATGCTGGCCTTCAAAAACATGCAAGAATTGATGTTTCTAAAGTGGAAATGTCATTCTATGACACTTTGACAAATAAATACAAATGAATCTAACATACTCATATTCCGTCATTTTCAGCTCAAAATAACGCTATTTGAGCGAGAAAAGCACAAAATGAACATATACTGCACTTTTCACACTAACTCCACACGAATTCAAAAGAAACCATGCTGGCCTTCAAAAACATGCAAGAATTGATGTTTCTAAAGTGGAAATGTCATTCTATGACACTTTGACAAATAAATACAAATGAATCTAACATACTCATATTCCGTCATTTTCAGCTCAAAATAACGCTATTTGAGCGAGAAAAGCACAAAATGAACATATACTGCACTTTTCACACTAACTCCACACGAATTCAAAAGAAACCATGCTGGCCTTCAAAACATGCAAGAATTGATGTTTCTAAAGTGGAAATGTCATTCTATGACACTTTGACAAATAAATACAAATGAATCTAACATACTCATATTCCGTCATTTTCAGCTCAAAATAACGCTATTTGAGCGAGAAAAGCACAAAATGAACATATACTGCACTTTTCACACTAACTCCACACGAATTCAAAAGAAACCATGCTGGCCTTCAAAAACATGCAAGAATTGATGTTTCTAAAGTGGAAATGTCATTCTATGACACTTTGACAAATAAATACAAATGAATCTAACATACTCATATTCCGTCATTTTCAGCTCAAAATAACGCTATTTGAGCGAGAAAAGCACAAAATGAACATATACTGCACTTTTCACACTAACTCCACACGAATTCAAAAGAAACCATGCTGGCCTTCAAAAACATGCAAGAATTGATGTTTCTAAAGTGGAAATGTCATTCTATGACACTTTGACAAATAAATACAAATGAATCTAACATACTCATATTCCGTCATTTTCAGCTCAAAATAACGCTATTTGAGCGAGAAAAGCACAAAATGAACATATACTGCACTTTTCACACTAACTCCACACGAATTCAAAAGAAACCATGCTGGCCTTCAAAAACATGCAAGAATTGATGTTTCTAAAGTGGAAATGTCATTCTATGACACTTTGACAAATAAATACAAATGAATCTAACATACTCATATTCCGTCATTTTCAGCTCAAAATAACGCTATTTGAGCGAGAAAAGCACAAAATGAACATATACTGCACTTTTCACACTAACTCCACACGAATTCAAAAGAAACCATGCTGGCCTTCAAAAACATGCAAGAATTGATGTTTCTAAAGTGGAAATGTCATTCTATGACACTTTGACAAATAAATACAAATGAATCTAACATACTCATATTCCGTCATTTTCAGCTCAAAATAACGCTATTTGAGCGAGAAAAGCACAAAATGAACATATACTGCACTTTTCACACTAACTCCACACGAATTCAAAAGAAACCATGCTGGCCTTCAAAAACATGCAAGAATTGATGTTTCTAAAGTGGAAATGTCATTCTATGACACTTTGACAAATAAATACAAATGAATCTAACATACTCATATTCCGTCATTTTCAGCTCAAAATAACGCTATTTGAGCGAGAAAAGCACAAAATGAACATATACTGCACTTTTCACACTAACTCCACACGAATTCAAAAGAAACCATGCTGGCCTTCAAAAACATGCAAGAATTGATGTTTCTAAAGTGGAAATGTCATTCTATGACACTTTGACAAATAAATACAAATGAATCTAACATACTCATATTCCGTCATTTTCAGCTCAAAATAACGCTATTTGAGCGAGAAAAGCACAAAATGAACATATACTGCACTTTTCACACTAACTCCACACGAATTCAAAAGAAACCATGCTGGCCTTCAAAAACATGCAAGAATTGATGTTTCTAAAGTGGAAATGTCATTCTATGACACTTTGACAAATAAATACAAATGAATCTAACATACTCATATTCCGTCATTTTCAGCTCAAAATAACGCTATTTGAGCGAGAAAAGCACAAAATGAACATATACTGCACTTTTCACACTAACTCCACACGAATTCAAAAGAAACCATGCTGGCCTTCAAAAACATGCAAGAATTGATGTTTCTAAAGTGGAAATGTCATTCTATGACACTTTGACAAATAAATACAAATGAATCTAACATACTCATATTCCGTCATTTTCAGCTCAAAATAACGCTATTTGAGCGAGAAAAGCACAAAATGAACATATACTGCACTTTTCACACTAACTCCACACGAATTCAAAAGAAACCATGCTGGCCTTCAAAAACATGCAAGAATTGATGTTTCTAAAGTGGAAATGTCATTCTATGACACTTTGACAAATAAATACAAATGAATCTAACATACTCATATTCCGTCATTTTCAGCTCAAAATAACGCTATTTGAGCGAGAAAAGCACAAAATGAACATATACTGCACTTTTCACACTAACTCCACACGAATTCAAAAGAAACCATGCTGGCCTTCAAAAACATGCAAGAATTGATGTTTCTAAAGTGGAAATGTCATTCTATGACACTTTGACAAATAAATACAAATGAATCTAACATACTCATATTCCGTCATTTTCAGCTCAAAATAACGCTATTTGAGCGAGAAAAGCACAAAATGAACATATACTGCACTTTTCACACTAACTCCACACGAATTCAAAAGAAACCATGCTGGCCTTCAAAAACATGCAAGAATTGATGTTTCTAAAGTGGAAATGTCATTCTATGACACTTTGACAAATAAATACAAATGAATCTAACATACTCATATTCCGTCATTTTCAGCTCAAAATAACGCTATTTGAGCGAGAAAAGCACAAAATGAACATATACTGCACTTTTCACACTAACTCCACACGAATTCAAAAGAAACCATGCTGGCCTTCAAAAACATGCAAGAATTGATGTTTCTAAAGTGGAAATGTCATTCTATGACACTTTGACAAATAAATACAAATGAATCTAACATACTCATATTCCGTCATTTTCAGCTCAAAATAACGCTATTTGAGCGAGAAAAGCACAAAATGAACATATACTGCACTTTTCACACTAACTCCACACGAATTCAAAAGAAACCATGCTGGCCTTCAAAAACATGCAAGAATTGATGTTTCTAAAGTGGAAATGTCATTCTATGACACTTTGACAAATAAATACAAATGAATCTAACATACTCATATTCCGTCATTTTCAGCTCAAAATAACGCTATTTGAGCGAGAAAAGCACAAAATGAACATATACTGCACTTTTCACACTAACTCCACACGAATTCAAAAGAAACCATGCTGGCCTTCAAAAACATGCAAGAATTGATGTTTCTAAAGTGGAAATGTCATTCTATGACACTTTGACAAATAAATACAAATGAATCTAACATACTCATATTCCGTCATTTTCAGCTCAAAATAACGCTATTTGAGCGAGAAAAGCACAAAATGAACATATACTGCACTTTTCACACTAACTCCACACGAATTCAAAAGAAACCATGCTGGCCTTCAAAAACATGCAAGAATTGATGTTTCTAAAGTGGAAATGTCATTCTATGACACTTTGACAAATAAATACAAATGAATCTAACATACTCATATTCCGTCATTTTCAGCTCAAAATAACGCTATTTGAGCGAGAAAAGCACAAAATGAACATATACTGCACTTTTCACACTAACTCCACACGAATTCAAAAGAAACCATGCTGGCCTTCAAAAACATGCAAGAATTGATGTTTCTAAAGTGGAAATGTCATTCTATGACACTTTGACAAATAAATACAAATGAATCTAACATACTCATATTCCGTCATTTTCAGCTCAAAATAACGCTATTTGAGCGAGAAAAGCACAAAATGAACATATACTGCACTTTTCACACTAACTCCACACGAATTCAAAAGAAACCATGCTGGCCTTCAAAAACATGCAAGAATTGATGTTTCTAAAGTGGAAATGTCATTCTATGACACTTTGACAAATAAATACAAATGAATCTAACATACTCATATTCCGTCATTTTCAGCTCAAAATAACGCTATTTGAGCGAGAAAAGCACAAAATGAACATATACTGCACTTTTCACACTAACTCCACACGAATTCAAAAGAAACCATGCTGGCCTTCAAAAACATGCAAGAATTGATGTTTCTAAAGTGGAAATGTCATTCTATGACACTTTGACAAATAAATACAAATGAATCTAACATACTCATATTCCGTCATTTTCAGCTCAAAATAACGCTATTTGAGCGAGAAAAGCACAAAATGAACATATACTGCACTTTTCACACTAACTCCACACGAATTCAAAAGAAACCATGCTGGCCTTCAAAAACATGCAAGAATTGATGTTTCTAAAGTGGAAATGTCATTCTATGACACTTTGACAAATAAATACAAATGAATCTAACATACTCATATTCCGTCATTTTCAGCTCAAAATAACGCTATTTGAGCGAGAAAAGCACAAAATGAACATATACTGCACTTTTCACACTAACTCCACACGAATTCAAAAGAAACCATGCTGGCCTTCAAAAACATGCAAGAATTGATGTTTCTAAAGTGGAAATGTCATTCTATGACACTTTGACAAATAAATACAAATGAATCTAACATACTCATATTCCGTCATTTCAGCTCAAAATAACGCTATTTGAGCGAGAAAAGCACAAAATGAACATATACTGCACTTTTCACACTAACTCCACACGAATTCAAAAGAAACCATGCTGGCCTTCAAAAACATGCAAGAATTGATGTTTCTAAAGTGGAAATGTCATTCTATGACACTTTGACAAATAAATACAAATGAATCTAACATACTCATATTCCGTCATTTTCAGCTCAAAATAACGCTATTTGAGCGAGAAAAGCACAAAATGAACATATACTGCACTTTTCACACTAACTCCACACGAATTCAAAAGAAACCATGCTGGCCTTCAAAAACATGCAAGAATTGATGTTTCTAAAGTGGAAATGTCATTCTATGACACTTTGACAAATAAATACAAATGAATCTAACATACTCATATTCCGTCATTTTCAGCTCAAAATAACGCTATTTGAGCGAGAAAAGCACAAAATGAACATATACTGCACTTTTCACACTAACTCCACACGAATTCAAAAGAAACCATGCTGGCCTTCAAAAACATGCAAGAATTGATGTTTCTAAAGTGGAAATGTCATTCTATGACACTTTGACAAATAAATACAAATGAATCTAACATACTCATATTCCGTCATTTTCAGCTCAAAATAACGCTATTTGAGCGAGAAAAGCACAAAATGAACATATACTGCACTTTTCACACTAACTCCACACGAATTCAAAAGAAACCATGCTGGCCTTCAAAAACATGCAAGAATTGATGTTTCTAAAGTGGAAATGTCATTCTATGACACTTTGACAAATAAATACAAATGAATCTAACATACTCATATTCCGTCATTTTCAGCTCAAAATAACGCTATTTGAGCGAGAAAAGCACAAAATGAACATATACTGCACTTTTCACACTAACTCCACACGAATTCAAAAGAAACCATGCTGGCCTTCAAAAACATGCAAGAATTGATGTTTCTAAAGTGGAAATGTCATTCTATGACACTTTGACAAATAAATACAAATGAATCTAACATACTCATATTCCGTCATTTTCAGCTCAAAATAACGCTATTTGAGCGAGAAAAGCACAAAATGAACATATACTGCACTTTTCACACTAACTCCACACGAATTCAAAAGAAACCATGCTGGCCTTCAAAAACATGCAAGAATTGATGTTTCTAAAGTGGAAATGTCATTCTATGACACTTTGACAAATAAATACAAATGAATCTAACATACTCATATTCCGTCATTTTCAGCTCAAAATAACGCTATTTGAGCGAGAAAAGCACAAAATGAACATATACTGCACTTTTCACACTAACTCCACACGAATTCAAAAGAAACCATGCTGGCCTTCAAAAACATGCAAGAATTGATGTTTCTAAAGTGGAAATGTCATTCTATGACACTTTGACAAATAAATACAAATGAATCTAACATACTCATATTCCGTCATTTTCAGCTCAAAATAACGCTATTTGAGCGAGAAAAGCACAAAATGAACATATACTGCACTTTTCACACTAACTCCACACGAATTCAAAAGAAACCATGCTGGCCTTCAAAAACATGCAAGAATTGATGTTTCTAAAGTGGAAATGTCATTCTATGACACTTTGACAAATAAATACAAATGAATCTAACATACTCATATTCCGTCATTTTCAGCTCAAAATAACGCTATTTGAGCGAGAAAAGCACAAAATGAACATATACTGCACTTTTCACACTAACTCCACACGAATTCAAAAGAAACCATGCTGGCCTTCAAAACATGCAAGAATTGATGTTTCTAAAGTGGAAATGTCATTCTATGACACTTTGACAAATAAATACAAATGAATCTAACATACTCATATTCCGTCATTTTCAGCTCAAAATAACGCTATTTGAGCGAGAAAAGCACAAAATGAACATATACTGCACTTTTCACACTAACTCCACACGAATTCAAAAGAAACCATGCTGGCCTTCAAAAACATGCAAGAATTGATGTTTCTAAAGTGGAAATGTCATTCTATGACACTTTGACAAATAAATACAAATGAATCTAACATACTCATATTCCGTCATTTTCAGCTCAAAATAACGCTATTTGAGCGAGAAAAGCACAAAATGAACATATACTGCACTTTTCACACTAACTCCACACGAATTCAAAAGAAACCATGCTGGCCTTCAAAAACATGCAAGAATTGATGTTTCTAAAGTGGAAATGTCATTCTATGACACTTTGACAAATAAATACAAATGAATCTAACATACTCATATTCCGTCATTTTCAGCTCAAAATAACGCTATTTGAGCGAGAAAAGCACAAAATGAACATATACTGCACTTTTCACACTAACTCCACACGAATTCAAAAGAAACCATGCTGGCCTTCAAAAACATGCAAGAATTGATGTTTCTAAAGTGGAAATGTCATTCTATGACACTTTGACAAATAAATACAAATGAATCTAACATACTCATATTCCGTCATTTTCAGCTCAAAATAACGCTATTTGAGCGAGAAAAGCACAAAATGAACATATACTGCACTTTTCACACTAACTCCACACGAATTCAAAAGAAACCATGCTGGCCTTCAAAAACATGCAAGAATTGATGTTTCTAAAGTGGAAATGTCATTCTATGACACTTTGACAAATAAATACAAATGAATCTAACATACTCATATTCCGTCATTTTCAGCTCAAAATAACGCTATTTGAGCGAGAAAAGCACAAAATGAACATATACTGCACTTTTCACACTAACTCCACACGAATTCAAAAGAAACCATGCTGGCCTTCAAAAACATGCAAGAATTGATGTTTCTAAAGTGGAAATGTCATTCTATGACACTTTGACAAATAAATACAAATGAATCTAACATACTCATATTCCGTCATTTTCAGCTCAAAATAACGCTATTTGAGCGAGAAAAGCACAAAATGAACATATACTGCACTTTTCACACTAACTCCACACGAATTCAAAAGAAACCATGCTGGCCTTCAAAAACATGCAAGAATTGATGTTTCTAAAGTGGAAATGTCATTCTATGACACTTTGACAAATAAATACAAATGAATCTAACATACTCATATTCCGTCATTTTCAGCTCAAAATAACGCTATTTGAGCGAGAAAAGCACAAAATGAACATATACTGCACTTTTCACACTAACTCCACACGAATTCAAAAGAAACCATGCTGGCCTTCAAAAACATGCAAGAATTGATGTTTCTAAAGTGGAAATGTCATTCTATGACACTTTGACAAATAAATACAAATGAATCTAACATACTCATATTCCGTCATTTTCAGCTCAAAATAACGCTATTTGAGCGAGAAAAGCACAAAATGAACATATACTGCACTTTTCACACTAACTCCACACGAATTCAAAAGAAACCATGCTGGCCTTCAAAAACATGCAAGAATTGATGTTTCTAAAGTGGAAATGTCATTCTATGACACTTTGACAAATAAATACAAATGAATCTAACATACTCATATTCCGTCATTTTCAGCTCAAAATAACGCTATTTGAGCGAGAAAAGCACAAAATGAACATATACTGCACTTTTCACACTAACTCCACACGAATTCAAAAGAAACCATGCTGGCCTTCAAAAACATGCAAGAATTGATGTTTCTAAAGTGGAAATGTCATTCTATGACACTTTGACAAATAAATACAAATGAATCTAACATACTCATATTCCGTCATTTTCAGCTCAAAATAACGCTATTTGAGCGAGAAAAGCACAAAATGAACATATACTGCACTTTTCACACTAACTCCACACGAATTCAAAAGAAACCATGCTGGCCTTCAAAAACATGCAAGAATTGATGTTTCTAAAGTGGAAATGTCATTCTATGACACTTTGACAAATAAATACAAATGAATCTAACATACTCATATTCCGTCATTTTCAGCTCAAAATAACGCTATTTGAGCGAGAAAAGCACAAAATGAACATATACTGCACTTTTCACACTAACTCCACACGAATTCAAAAGAAACCATGCTGGCCTTCAAAAACATGCAAGAATTGATGTTTCTAAAGTGGAAATGTCATTCTATGACACTTTGACAAATAAATACAAATGAATCTAACATACTCATATTCCGTCATTTTCAGCTCAAAATAACGCTATTTGAGCGAGAAAAGCACAAAATGAACATATACTGCACTTTTCACACTAACTCCACACGAATTCAAAAGAAACCATGCTGGCCTTCAAAAACATGCAAGAATTGATGTTTCTAAAGTGGAAATGTCATTCTATGACACTTTGACAAATAAATACAAATGAATCTAACATACTCATATTCCGTCATTTTCAGCTCAAAATAACGCTATTTGAGCGAGAAAAGCACAAAATGAACATATACTGCACTTTTCACACTAACTCCACACGAATTCAAAAGAAACCATGCTGGCCTTCAAAAACATGCAAGAATTGATGTTTCTAAAGTGGAAATGTCATTCTATGACACTTTGACAAATAAATACAAATGAATCTAACATACTCATATTCCGTCATTTTCAGCTCAAAATAACGCTATTTGAGCGAGAAAAGCACAAAATGAACATATACTGCACTTTTCACACTAACTCCACACGAATTCAAAAGAAACCATGCTGGCCTTCAAAAACATGCAAGAATTGATGTTTCTAAAGTGGAAATGTCATTCTATGACACTTTGACAAATAAATACAAATGAATCTAACATACTCATATTCCGTCATTTTCAGCTCAAAATAACGCTATTTGAGCGAGAAAAGCACAAAATGAACATATACTGCACTTTTCACACTAACTCCACACGAATTCAAAAGAAACCATGCTGGCCTTCAAAAACATGCAAGAATTGATGTTTCTAAAGTGGAAATGTCATTCTATGACACTTTGACAAATAAATACAAATGAATCTAACATACTCATATTCCGTCATTTTCAGCTCAAAATAACGCTATTTGAGCGAGAAAAGCACAAAATGAACATATACTGCACTTTTCACACTAACTCCACACGAATTCAAAAGAAACCATGCTGGCCTTCAAAAACATGCAAGAATTGATGTTTCTAAAGTGGAAATGTCATTCTATGACACTTTGACAAATAAATACAAATGAATCTAACATACTCATATTCCGTCATTTTCAGCTCAAAATAACGCTATTTGAGCGAGAAAAGCACAAAATGAACATATACTGCACTTTTCACACTAACTCCACACGAATTCAAAAGAAACCATGCTGGCCTTCAAAAACATGCAAGAATTGATGTTTCTAAAGTGGAAATGTCATTCTATGACACTTTGACAAATAAATACAAATGAATCTAACATACTCATATTCCGTCATTTTCAGCTCAAAATAACGCTATTTGAGCGAGAAAAGCACAAAATGAACATATACTGCACTTTTCACACTAACTCCACACGAATTCAAAAGAAACCATGCTGGCCTTCAAAAACATGCAAGAATTGATGTTTCTAAAGTGGAAATGTCATTCTATGACACTTTGACAAATAAATACAAATGAATCTAACATACTCATATTCCGTCATTTTCAGCTCAAAATAACGCTATTTGAGCGAGAAAAGCACAAAATGAACATATACTGCACTTTTCACACTAACTCCACACGAATTCAAAAGAAACCATGCTGGCCTTCAAAAACATGCAAGAATTGATGTTTCTAAAGTGGAAATGTCATTCTATGACACTTTGACAAATAAATACAAATGAATCTAACATACTCATATTCCGTCATTTTCAGCTCAAAATAACGCTATTTGAGCGAGAAAAGCACAAAATGAACATATACTGCACTTTTCACACTAACTCCACACGAATTCAAAAGAAACCATGCTGGCCTTCAAAAACATGCAAGAATTGATGTTTCTAAAGTGGAAATGTCATTCTATGACATTTGACAAATAAATACAAATGAATCTAACATACTCATATTCCGTCATTTTCAGCTCAAAATAACGCTATTTGAGCGAGAAAAGCACAAAATGAACATATACTGCACTTTTCACACTAACTCCACACGAATTCAAAAGAAACCATGCTGGCCTTCAAAAACATGCAAGAATTGATGTTTCTAAAGTGGAAATGTCATTCTATGACACTTTGACAAATAAATACAAATGAATCTAACATACTCATATTCCGTCATTTTCAGCTCAAAATAACGCTATTTGAGCGAGAAAAGCACAAAATGAACATATACTGCACTTTTCACACTAACTCCACACGAATTCAAAAGAAACCATGCTGGCCTTCAAAAACATGCAAGAATTGATGTTTCTAAAGTGGAAATGTCATTCTATGACACTTTGACAAATAAATACAAATGAATCTAACATACTCATATTCCGTCATTTTCAGCTCAAAATAACGCTATTTGAGCGAGAAAAGCACAAAATGAACATATACTGCACTTTTCACACTAACTCCACACGAATTCAAAAGAAACCATGCTGGCCTTCAAAAACATGCAAGAATTGATGTTTCTAAAGTGGAAATGTCATTCTATGACACTTTGACAAATAAATACAAATGAATCTAACATACTCATATTCCGTCATTTTCAGCTCAAAATAACGCTATTTGAGCGAGAAAAGCACAAAATGAACATATACTGCACTTTTCACACTAACTCCACACGAATTCAAAAGAAACCATGCTGGCCTTCAAAAACATGCAAGAATTGATGTTTCTAAAGTGGAAATGTCATTCTATGACACTTTGACAAATAAATACAAATGAATCTAACATACTCATATTCCGTCATTTTCAGCTCAAAATAACGCTATTTGAGCGAGAAAAGCACAAAATGAACATATACTGCACTTTTCACACTAACTCCACACGAATTCAAAAGAAACCATGCTGGCCTTCAAAAACATGCAAGAATTGATGTTTCTAAAGTGGAAATGTCATTCTATGACACTTTGACAAATAAATACAAATGAATCTAACATACTCATATTCCGTCATTTTCAGCTCAAAATAACGCTATTTGAGCGAGAAAAGCACAAAATGAACATATACTGCACTTTTCACACTAACTCCACACGAATTCAAAAGAAACCATGCTGGCCTTCAAAAACATGCAAGAATTGATGTTTCTAAAGTGGAAATGTCATTCTATGACACTTTGACAAATAAATACAAATGAATCTAACATACTCATATTCCGTCATTTTCAGCTCAAAATAACGCTATTTGAGCGAGAAAAGCACAAAATGAACATATACTGCACTTTTCACACTAACTCCACACGAATTCAAAAGAAACCATGCTGGCCTTCAAAAACATGCAAGAATTGATGTTTCTAAAGTGGAAATGTCATTCTATGACACTTTGACAAATAAATACAAATGAATCTAACATACTCATATTCCGTCATTTTCAGCTCAAAATAACGCTATTTGAGCGAGAAAAGCACAAAATGAACATATACTGCACTTTTCACACTAACTCCACACGAATTCAAAAGAAACCATGCTGGCCTTCAAAAACATGCAAGAATTGATGTTTCTAAAGTGGAAATGTCATTCTATGACACTTTGACAAATAAATACAAATGAATCTAACATACTCATATTCCGTCATTTTCAGCTCAAAATAACGCTATTTGAGCGAGAAAAGCACAAAATGAACATATACTGCACTTTTCACACTAACTCCACACGAATTCAAAAGAAACCATGCTGGCCTTCAAAAACATGCAAGAATTGATGTTTCTAAAGTGGAAATGTCATTCTATGACACTTTGACAAATAAATACAAATGAATCTAACATACTCATATTCCGTCATTTTCAGCTCAAAATAACGCTATTTGAGCGAGAAAAGCACAAAATGAACATATACTGCACTTTTCACACTAACTCCACACGAATTCAAAAGAAACCATGCTGGCCTTCAAAAACATGCAAGAATTGATGTTTCTAAAGTGGAAATGTCATTCTATGACACTTTGACAAATAAATACAAATGAATCTAACATACTCATATTCCGTCATTTTCAGCTCAAAATAACGCTATTTGAGCGAGAAAAGCACAAAATGAACATATACTGCACTTTTCACACTAACTCCACACGAATTCAAAAGAAACCATGCTGGCCTTCAAAAACATGCAAGAATTGATGTTTCTAAAGTGGAAATGTCATTCTATGACACTTTGACAAATAAATACAAATGAATCTAACATACTCATATTCCGTCATTTTCAGCTCAAAATAACGCTATTTGAGCGAGAAAAGCACAAAATGAACATATACTGCACTTTTCACACTAACTCCACACGAATTCAAAAGAAACCATGCTGGCCTTCAAAAACATGCAAGAATTGATGTTTCTAAAGTGGAAATGTCATTCTATGACACTTTGACAAATAAATACAAATGAATCTAACATACTCATATTCCGTCATTTTCAGCTCAAAATAACGCTATTTGAGCGAGAAAAGCACAAAATGAACATATACTGCACTTTTCACACTAACTCCACACGAATTCAAAAGAAACCATGCTGGCCTTCAAAAACATGCAAGAATTGATGTTTCTAAAGTGGAAATGTCATTCTATGACACTTTGACAAATAAATACAAATGAATCTAACATACTCATATTCCGTCATTTTCAGCTCAAAATAACGCTATTTGAGCGAGAAAAGCACAAAATGAACATATACTGCACTTTTCACACTAACTCCACACGAATTCAAAAGAAACCATGCTGGCCTTCAAAAACATGCAAGAATTGATGTTTCTAAAGTGGAAATGTCATTCTATGACACTTTGACAAATAAATACAAATGAATCTAACATACTCATATTCCGTCATTTTCAGCTCAAAATAACGCTATTTGAGCGAGAAAAGCACAAAATGAACATATACTGCACTTTTCACACTAACTCCACACGAATTCAAAAGAAACCATGCTGGCCTTCAAAAACATGCAAGAATTGATGTTTCTAAAGTGGAAATGTCATTCTATGACACTTTGACAAATAAATACAAATGAATCTAACATACTCATATTCCGTCATTTTCAGCTCAAAATAACGCTATTTGAGCGAGAAAAGCACAAAATGAACATATACTGCACTTTTCACACTAACTCCACACGAATTCAAAAGAAACCATGCTGGCCTTCAAAAACATGCAAGAATTGATGTTTCTAAAGTGGAAATGTCATTCTATGACACTTTGACAAATAAATACAAATGAATCTAACATACTCATATTCCGTCATTTTCAGCTCAAAATAACGCTATTTGAGCGAGAAAAGCACAAAATGAACATATACTGCACTTTTCACACTAACTCCACACGAATTCAAAAGAAACCATGCTGGCCTTCAAAAACATGCAAGAATTGATGTTTCTAAAGTGGAAATGTCATTCTATGACACTTTGACAAATAAATACAAATGAATCTAACATACTCATATTCCGTCATTTTCAGCTCAAAATAACGCTATTTGAGCGAGAAAAGCACAAAATGAACATATACTGCACTTTTCACACTAACTCCACACGAATTCAAAAGAAACCATGCTGGCCTTCAAAAACATGCAAGAATTGATGTTTCTAAAGTGGAAATGTCATTCTATGACACTTTGACAAATAAATACAAATGAATCTAACATACTCATATTCCGTCATTTTCAGCTCAAAATAACGCTATTTGAGCGAGAAAAGCACAAAATGAACATATACTGCACTTTTCACACTAACTCCACACGAATTCAAAAGAAACCATGCTGGCCTTCAAAAACATGCAAGAATTGATGTTTCTAAAGTGGAAATGTCATTCTATGACACTTTGACAAATAAATACAAATGAATCTAACATACTCATATTCCGTCATTTTCAGCTCAAAATAACGCTATTTGAGCGAGAAAAGCACAAAATGAACATATACTGCACTTTTCACACTAACTCCACACGAATTCAAAAGAAACCATGCTGGCCTTCAAAAACATGCAAGAATTGATGTTTCTAAAGTGGAAATGTCATTCTATGACACTTTGACAAATAAATACAAATGAATCTAACATACTCATATTCCGTCATTTTCAGCTCAAAATAACGCTATTTGAGCGAGAAAAGCACAAAATGAACATATACTGCACTTTTCACACTAACTCCACACGAATTCAAAAGAAACCATGCTGGCCTTCAAAAACATGCAAGAATTGATGTTTCTAAAGTGGAAATGTCATTCTATGACACTTTGACAAATAAATACAAATGAATCTAACATACTCATATTCCGTCATTTTCAGCTCAAAATAACGCTATTTGAGCGAGAAAAGCACAAAATGAACATATACTGCACTTTTCACACTAACTCCACACGAATTCAAAAGAAACCATGCTGGCCTTCAAAAACATGCAAGAATTGATGTTTCTAAAGTGGAAATGTCATTCTATGACACTTTGACAAATAAATACAAATGAATCTAACATACTCATATTCCGTCATTTTCAGCTCAAAATAACGCTATTTGAGCGAGAAAAGCACAAAATGAACATATACTGCACTTTTCACACTAACTCCACACGAATTCAAAAGAAACCATGCTGGCCTTCAAAAACATGCAAGAATTGATGTTTCTAAAGTGGAAATGTCATTCTATGACACTTTGACAAATAAATACAAATGAATCTAACATACTCATATTCCGTCATTTTCAGCTCAAAATAACGCTATTTGAGCGAGAGAAAGCACAAAATGAACATATACTGCACTTTTCACACTAACTCCACACGAATTCAAAAGAAACCATGCTGGCCTTCAAAAACATGCAAGAATTGATGTTTCTAAAGTGGAAATGTCATTCTATGACACTTTGACAAATAAATACAAATGAATCTAACATACTCATATTCCGTCATTTTCAGCTCAAAATAACGCTATTTGAGCGAGAAAAGCACAAAATGAACATATACTGCACTTTTCACACTAACTCCACACGAATTCAAAAGAAACCATGCTGGCCTTCAAAAACATGCAAGAATTGATGTTTCTAAAGTGGAAATGTCATTCTATGACACTTTGACAAATAAATACAAATGAATCTAACATACTCATATTCCGTCATTTTCAGCTCAAAATAACGCTATTTGAGCGAGAAAAGCACAAAATGAACATATACTGCACTTTTCACACTAACTCCACACGAATTCAAAAGAAACCATGCTGGCCTTCAAAAACATGCAAGAATTGATGTTTCTAAAGTGGAAATGTCATTCTATGACACTTTGACAAATAAATACAAATGAATCTAACATACTCATATTCCGTCATTTTCAGCTCAAAATAACGCTATTTGAGCGAGAAAAGCACAAAATGAACATATACTGCACTTTTCACACTAACTCCACACGAATTCAAAAGAAACCATGCTGGCCTTCAAAAACATGCAAGAATTGATGTTTCTAAAGTGGAAATGTCATTCTATGACACTTTGACAAATAAATACAAATGAATCTAACATACTCATATTCCGTCATTTTCAGCTCAAAATAACGCTATTTGAGCGAGAAAAGCACAAAATGAACATATACTGCACTTTTCACACTAACTCCACACGAATTCAAAAGAAACCATGCTGGCCTTCAAAAACATGCAAGAATTGATGTTTCTAAAGTGGAAATGTCATTCTATGACACTTTGACAAATAAATACAAATGAATCTAACATACTCATATTCCGTCATTTTCAGCTCAAAATAACGCTATTTGAGCGAGAAAAGCACAAAATGAACATATACTGCACTTTTCACACTAACTCCACACGAATTCAAAAGAAACCATGCTGGCCTTCAAAAACATGCAAGAATTGATGTTTCTAAAGTGGAAATGTCATTCTATGACAGTTTGACAAATAAATACAAATGAATCTAACATACTCATATTCCGTCATTTTCAGCTCAAAATAACGCTATTTGAGCGAGAAAAGCACAAAATGAACATATACTGCACTTTTCACACTAACTCCACACGAATTCAAAAGAAACCATGCTGGCCTTCAAAAACATGCAAGAATTGATGTTTCTAAAGTGGAAATGTCATTCTATGACAGTTTGACAAATAAATACAAATGAATCTAACATACTCATATTCCGTCATTTTCAGCTCAAAATAACGCTATTTGAGCGAGAAAAGCACAAAATGAACATATACTGCACTTTTCACACTAACTCCACACGAATTCAAAAGAAACCATGCTGGCCTTCAAAAACATGCAAGAATTGATGTTTCTAAAGTGGAAATGTCATTCTATGACAGTTTGACAAATAAATACAAATGAATCTAACATACTCATATTCCGTCATTTTCAGCTCAAAATAACGCTATTTGAGCGAGAAAAGCACAAAAATGAACATATACTGCACTTTTCACACTAACTCCACACGAATTCAAAAGAAACCATGCTGGCCTTCAAAAACATGCAAGAATTGATGTTTCTAAAGTGGAAATGTCATTCTATGACAGTTTGACAAATAAATACAAATGAATCTAACATACTCATATTCCGTCATTTTCAGCTCAAAATAACGCTATTTGAGCGAGAAAAGCACAAAATGAACATATACTGCACTTTTCACACTAACTCCACACGAATTCAAAAGAAACCATGCTGGCCTTCAAAAACATGCAAGAATTGATGTTTCTAAAGTGGAAATGTCATTCTATGACAGTTTGACAAATAAATACAAATGAATCTAACATACTCATATTCCGTCATTTTCAGCTCAAAATAACGCTATTTGAGCGAGAAAAGCACAAAATGAACATATACTGCACTTTTCACACTAACTCCACACGAATTCAAAAGAAACCATGCTGGCCTTCAAAAACATGCAAGAATTGATGTTTCTAAAGTGGAAATGTCATTCTATGACACTTTGACAAATAAATACAAATGAATCTAACATACTCATATTCCGTCATTTTCAGCTCAAAATAACGCTATTTGAGCGAGAAAAGCACAAAATGAACATATACTGCACTTTTCACACTAACTCCACACGAATTCAAAAGAAACCATGCTGGCCTTCAAAAACATGCAAGAATTGATGTTTCTAAAGTGGAAATGTCATTCTATGACACTTTGACAAATAAATACAAATGAATCTAACATACTCATATTCCGTCATTTTCAGCTCAAAATACGCTATTTGAGCGAGAAAAGCACAAAATGAACATATACTGCACTTTTCACACTAACTCCACACGAATTCAAAAGAAACCATGCTGGCCTTCAAAAACATGCAAGAATTGATGTTTCTAAAGTGGAAATGTCATTCTATGACAGTTTGACAAATAAATACAAATGAATCTAACATACTCATATTCCGTCATTTTCAGCTCAAAATAACGCTATTTGAGCGAGAAAAGCACAAAATGAACATATACTGCACTTTTCACACTAACTCCACACGAATTCAAAAGAAACCATGCTGGCCTTCAAAAACATGCAAGAATTGATGTTTCTAAAGTGGAAATGTCATTCTATGACACTTTGACAAATAAATACAAATGAATCTAACATACTCATATTCCGTCATTTTCAGCTCAAAATAACGCTATTTGAGCGAGAAAAGCACAAAATGAACATATACTGCACTTTTCACACTAACTCCACACGAATTCAAAAGAAACCATGCTGGCCTTCAAAAACATGCAAGAATTGATGTTTCTAAAGTGGAAATGTCATTCTATGACAGTTTGACAAATAAATACAAATGAATCTAACATACTCATATTCCGTCATTTTCAGCTCAAAATAACGCTATTTGAGCGAGAAAAGCACAAAATGAACATATACTGCACTTTTCACACTAACTCCACACGAATTCAAAAGAAACCATGCTGGCCTTCAAAAACATGCAAGAATTGATGTTTCTAAAGTGGAAATGTCATTCTATGACAGTTTGACAAATAAATACAAATGAATCTAACATACTCATATTCCGTCATTTTCAGCTCAAAATAACGCTATTTGAGCGAGAAAAGCACAAAATGAACATATACTGCACTTTTCACACTAACTCCACACGAATTCAAAAGAAACCATGCTGGCCTTCAAAAACATGCAAGAATTGATGTTTCTAAAGTGGAAATGTCATTCTATGACAGTTTGACAAATAAATACAAATGAATCTAACATACTCATATTCCGTCATTTTCAGCTCAAAATAACGCTATTTGAGCGAGGAAAAGCACAAAATGAACATATACTGCACTTTTCACACTAACTCCACACGAATTCAAAAGAAACCATGCTGGCCTTCAAAAACATGCAAGAATTGATGTTTCTAAAGTGGAAATGTCATTCTATGACAGTTTGACAAATAAATACAAATGAATCTAACATACTCATATTCCGTCATTTTCAGCTCAAAATAACGCTATTTGAGCGAGAAAAGCACAAAATGAACATATACTGCACTTTTCACACTAACTCCACACGAATTCAAAAGAAACCATGCTGGCCTTCAAAAACATGCAAGAATTGATGTTTCTAAAGTGGAAATGTCATTCTATGACAGTTTGACAAATAAATACAAATGAATCTAACATACTCATATTCCGTCATTTTCAGCTCAAAATAACGCTATTTGAGCGAGAAAAGCACAAAATGAACATATACTGCACTTTTCACACTAACTCCACACGAATTCAAAAGAAACCATGCTGGCCTTCAAAAACATGCAAGAATTGATGTTTCTAAAGTGGAAATGTCATTCTATGACAGTTTGACAAATAAATACAAATGAATCTAACATACTCATATTCCGTCATTTTCAGCTCAAAATAACGCTATTTGAGCGAGAAAAGCACAAAATGAACATATACTGCACTTTTCACACTAACTCCACACGAATTCAAAAGAACCATGCTGGCCTTCAAAAACATGCAAGAATTGATGTTTCTAAAGTGGAAATGTCACTCTATGACAGTTTGACAAATAAATACAAATGAATCTAACATACTCATATTCCGTCATTTTCAGCTCAAAATAACGCTATTTGAGCGAGAAAGCACAAAATGAACATATACTGCACTTTTCACACTAACTCCACACGAATTCAAAAGAAACCATGCTGGCCTTCAAAAACATGCAAGAATTGATGTTTCTAAAGTGGAAATGTCATTCTATGACAGTTTGACAAATAAATACAAATGAATCTAACATACTCATATTCCGTCATTTTCAGCTCAAAATAACGCTATTTGAGCGAGAAAAGCACAAAATGAACATATACTGCACTTTTCACACTAACTCCACACGAATTCAAAAGAAACCATGCTGGCCTTCAAAAACATGCAAGAATTGATGTTTCTAAAGTGGAAATGTCATTCTATGACAGTTTGACAAATAAATACAAATGAATCTAACATACTCATATTCCGTCATTTTCAGCTCAAAATAACGCTATTTGAGCGAGAAAAGCACAAAATGAACATATACTGCACTTTTCACACTAACTCCACACGAATTCAAAAGAAACCATGCTGGCCTTCAAAAACATGCAAGAATTGATGTTTCTAAAGTGGAAATGTCACTCTATGACAGTTTGACAAATAAATACAAATGAATCTAACATACTCATATTCCGTCATTTTCAGCTCAAAATAACGCTATTTGAGCGAGAAAAGCACAAAATGAACATATACTGCACTTTTCACACTAACTCCACACGAATTCAAAAGAAACCATGCTGGCCTTCAAAAACATGCAAGAATTGATGTTTCTAAAGTGGAAATGTCATTCTATGACAGTTTGACAAATAAATACAAATGAATCTAACATACTCATATTCCGTCATTTTCAGCTCAAAATAACGCTATTTGAGCGAGAAAAGCACAAAATGAACATATACTGCACTTTTCACACTAACTCCACACGAATTCAAAAGAAACCATGCTGGCCTTCAAAAACATGCAAGAATTGATGTTTCTAAAGTGGAAATGTCATTCTATGACAGTTTGACAAATAAATACAAATGAATCTAACATACTCATATTCCGTCATTTTCAGCTCAAAATAACGCTATTTGAGCGAGAAAAGCACAAAATGAACATATACTGCACTTTTCACACTAACTCCACACGAATTCAAAAGAAACCATGCTGGCCTTCAAAAACATGCAAGAATTGATGTTTCTAAAGTGGAAATGTCATTCTATGACAGTTTGACAAATAAATACAAATGAATCTAACATACTCATATTCCGTCATTTTCAGCTCAAAATAACGCTATTTGAGCGAGAAAAGCACAAAATGAACATATACTGCACTTTTCACACTAACTCCACACGAATTCAAAAGAAACCATGCTGGCCTTCAAAAACATGCAAGAATTGATGTTTCTAAAGTGGAAATGTCATTCTATGACAGTTTGACAAATAAATACAAATGAATCTAACATACTCATATTCCGTCATTTTCAGCTCAAAATAACGCTATTTGAGCGAGAAAAGCACAAAATGAACATATACTGCACTTTTCACACTAACTCCACACGAATTCAAAAGAAACCATGCTGGCCTTCAAAAACATGCAAGAATTGATGTTTCTAAAGTGGAAATGTCATTCTATGACAGTTTGACAAATAAATACAAATGAATCTAACATACTCATATTCCGTCATTTTCAGCTCAAAATAACGCTATTTGAGCGAGAAAAGCACAAAATGAACATATACTGCACTTTTCACACTAACTCCACACGAATTCAAAAGAAACCATGCTGGCCTTCAAAAACATGCAAGAATTGATGTTTCTAAAGTGGAAATGTCATTCTATGACAGTTTGACAAATAAATACAAATGAATCTAACATACTCATATTCCGTCATTTTCAGCTCAAAATAACGCTATTTGAGCGAGAAAAGCACAAAATGAACATATACTGCACTTTTCACACTAACTCCACACGAATTCAAAAGAAACCATGCTGGCCTTCAAAAACATGCAAGAATTGATGTTTCTAAAGTGGAAATGTCATTCTATGACAGTTTGACAAATAAATACAAATGAATCTAACATACTCATATTCCGTCATTTTCAGCTCAAAATAACGCTATTTGAGCGAGAAAAGCACAAAATGAACATATACTGCACTTTTCACACTAACTCAACACGAATTCAAAAGAAACCATGCTGGCCTTCAAAAACATGCAAGAATTGATGTTTCTAAAGTGGAAATGTCATTCTATGACAGTTTGACAAATAAATACAAATGAATCTAACATACTCATATTCCGTCATTTTCAGCTCAAAATAACGCTATTTGAGCGAGAAAAGCACAAAATGAACATATACTGCACTTTTCACACTAACTCCACACGAATTCAAAAGAAACCATGCTGGCCTTCAAAAACATGCAAGAATTGATGTTTCTAAAGTGGAAATGTCATTCTATGACAGTTTGACAAATAAATACAAATGAATCTAACATACTCATATTCCGTCATTTTCAGCTCAAAATAACGCTATTTGAGCGAGAAAAGCACAAAATGAACATATACTGCACTTTTCACACTAACTCCACACGAATTCAAAAGAAACCATGCTGGCCTTCAAAAACATGCAAGAATTGATGTTTCTAAAGTGGAAATGTCATTCTATGACAGTTTGACAAATAAATACAAATGAATCTAACATACTCATATTCCGTCATTTTCAGCTCAAAATAACGCTATTTGAGCGAGAAAAGCACAAAATGAACATATACTGCACTTTTCACACTAACTCCACACGAATTCAAAAGAAACCATGCTGGCCTTCAAAAACATGCAAGAATTGATGTTTCTAAAGTGGAAATGTCATTCTATGACACTTTGACAAATAAATACAAATGAATCTAACATACTCATATTCCGTCATTTTCAGCTCAAAATAACGCTATTTGAGCGAGAAAAGCACAAAATGAACATATACTGCACTTTTCACACTAACTCCACACGAATTCAAAAGAAACCATGCTGGCCTTCAAAAACATGCAAGAATTGATGTTTCTAAAGTGGAAATGTCATTCTATGACACTTTGACAAATAAATACAAATGAATCTAACATACTCATATTCCGTCATTTTCAGCTCAAAATAACGCTATTTGAGCGAGAAAAGCACAAAATGAACATATACTGCACTTTTCACACTAACTCCACACGAATTCAAAAGAAACCATGCTGGCCTTCAAAAACATGCAAGAATTGATGTTTCTAAAGTGGAAATGTCATTCTATGACACTTTGACAAATAATACAAATGAATCTAACATACTCATATTCCGTCATTTTCAGCTCAAAATAACGCTATTTGAGCGAGAAAAGCACAAAATGAACATATACTGCACTTTTCACACTAACTCCACACGAATTCAAAAGAAACCATGCTGGCCTTCAAAAACATGCAAGAATTGATGTTTCTAAAGTGGAAATGTCATTCTATGACACTTTGACAAATAAATACAAATGAATCTAACATACTCATATTCCGTCATTTTCAGCTCAAAATAACGCTATTTGAGCGAGAAAAGCACAAAATGAACATATACTGCACTTTTCACACTAACTCCACACGAATTCAAAAGAAACCATGCTGGCCTTCAAAAACATGCAAGAATTGATGTTTCTAAAGTGGAAATGTCATTCTATGACACTTTGACAAATAAATACAAATGAATCTAACATACTCATATTCCGTCATTTTCAGCTCAAAATAACGCTATTTGAGCGAGAAAAGCACAAAATGAACATATACTGCACTTTTCACACTAACTCCACACGAATTCAAAAGAAACCATGCTGGCCTTCAA
This sequence comes from Chaetodon auriga, assembly GCF_051107435.1. NCBI lineage: Eukaryota > Metazoa > Chordata > Actinopteri > Chaetodontiformes > Chaetodontidae > Chaetodon > Chaetodon auriga. The sequence goes on along the minus strand of NW_027482029.1, from coordinate 7,224 downwards.
AAACATGCAAGAATTGATGTTTCTAAAGTGGAAATGTCATTCTATGACAGTTTGACAAATAAATACAAATGAATCTAACATACTCATATTCCGTCATTTTCAGCTCAAAATAACGCTATTTGAGCGAGAAAAGCACAAAATGAACATATACTGCACTTTTCACACTAACTCCACACGAATTCAAAAGAAACCATGCTGGCCTTCAAAAACATGCAAGAATTGATGTTTCTAAAGTGGAAATGTCATTCTATGACAGTTTGACAAATAAATACAAATGAATCTAACATACTCATATTCCGTCATTTTCAGCTCAAAATAACGCTATTTGAGCGAGAAAAGCACAAAATGAACATATACTGCACTTTTCACACTAACTCCACACGAATTCAAAAGAAACCATGCTGGCCTTCAAAAACATGCAAGAATTGATGTTTCTAAAGTGGAAATGTCATTCTATGACAGTTTGACAAATAAATACAAATGAATCTAACATACTCATATTCCGTCATTTTCAGCTCAAAATAACGCTATTTGAGCGAGAAAAGCACAAAATGAACATATACTGCACTTTTCACACTAACTCCACACGAATTCAAAAGAAACCATGCTGGCCTTCAAAAACATGCAAGAATTGATGTTTCTAAAGTGGAAATGTCATTCTATGACAGTTTGACAAATAAATACAAATGAATCTAACATACTCATATTCCGTCATTTTCAGCTCAAAATAACGCTATTTGAGCGAGAAAAGCACAAAATGAACATATACTGCACTTTTCACACTAACTCCACACGAATTCAAAAGAAACCATGCTGGCCTTCAAAAACATGCAAGAATTGATGTTTCTAAAGTGGAAATGTCATTCTATGACAGTTTGACAAATAAATACAAATGAATCTAACATACTCATATTCCGTCATTTTCAGCTCAAAATAACGCTATTTGAGCGAGAAAAGCACAAAATGAACATATACTGCACTTTTCACACTAACTCCACACGAATTCAAAAGAAACCATGCTGGCCTTCAAAAACATGCAAGAATTGATGTTTCTAAAGTGGAAATGTCATTCTATGACAGTTTGACAAATAAATACAAATGAATCTAACATACTCATATTCCGTCATTTTCAGCTCAAAATAACGCTATTGAGCGAGAAAAGCACAAAATGAACATATACTGCACTTTTCACACTAACTCCACACGAATTCAAAGAAACCATGCTGGCCTTCAAAAACATGCAAGAATTGATGTTTCTAAAGTGGAAATGTCATTCTATGACAGTTTGACAAATAAATACAAATGAATCTAACATACTCATATTCCGTCATTTTCAGCTCAAAATAACGCTATTTGAGCGAGAAAAGCACAAAATGAACATATACTGCACTTTTCACACTAACTCCACACGAATTCAAAAGAAACCATGCTGGCCTTCAAAAACATGCAAGAATTGATGTTTCTAAAGTGGAAATGTCACTCTATGACAGTTTGACAAATAAATACAAATGAATCTAACATACTCATATTCCGTCATTTTCAGCTCAAAATAACGCTATTTGAGCGAGGAAAAGCACAAAATGAACATATACTGCACTTTTCACACTAACTCCACACGAATTCAAAAGAAACCATGCTGGCCTTCAAAAACATGCAAGAATTGATGTTTCTAAAGTGGAAATGTCATTCTATGACAGTTTGACAAATAAATACAAATGAATCTAACATACTCATATTCCGTCATTTTCAGCTCAAAATAACGCTATTTGAGCGAGAAAAGCACAAAATGAACATATACTGCACTTTTCACACTAACTCCACACGAATTCAAAAGAAACCATGCTGGCCTTCAAAAACATGCAAGAATTGATGTTTCTAAAGTGGAAATGTCATTCTATGACAGTTTGACAAATAAATACAAATGAATCTAACATACTCATATTCCGTCATTTTCAGCTCAAAATAACGCTATTTGAGCGAGAAAAGCACAAAATGAACATATACTGCACTTTTCACACTAACTCCACACGAATTCAAAAGAAACCATGCTGGCCTTCAAAAACATGCAAGAATTGATGTTTCTAAAGTGGAAATGTCACTCTATGACAGTTTGACAAATAAATACAAATGAATCTAACATACTCATATTCCGTCATTTTCAGCTCAAAATAACGCTATTTGAGCGAGAAAAGCACAAAATGAACATATACTGCACTTTTCACACTAACTCCACACGAATTCAAAAGAAACCATGCTGGCCTTCAAAAACATGCAAGAATTGATGTTTCTAAAGTGGAAATGTCATTCTATGACAGTTTGACAAATAAATACAAATGAATCTAACATACTCATATTCCGTCATTTTCAGCTCAAAATAACGCTATTTGAGCGAGAAAAGCACAAAATGAACATATACTGCACTTTTCACACTAACTCCACACGAATTCAAAAGAAACCATGCTGGCCTTCAAAAACATGCAAGAATTGATGTTTCTAAAGTGGAAATGTCATTCTATGACAGTTTGACAAATAAATACAAATGAATCTAACATACTCATATTCCGTCATTTTCAGCTCAAAATAACGCTATTTGAGCGAGAAAAGCACAAAATGAACATATACTGCACTTTTCACACTAACTCCACACGAATTCAAAAGAAACCATGCTGGCCTTCAAAACATGCAAGAATTGATGTTTCTAAAGTGGAAATGTCATTCTATGACAGTTTGACAAATAAATACAAATGAATCTAACATACTCATATTCCGTCATTTTCAGCTCAAAATAACGCTATTTGAGCGAGAAAAGCACAAAATGAACATATACTGCACTTTTCACACTAACTCAACACGAATTCAAAAGAAACCATGCTGGCCTTCAAAAACATGCAAGAATTGATGTTTCTAAAGTGGAAATGTCATTCTATGACAGTTTGACAAATAAATACAAATGAATCTAACATACTCATATTCCGTCATTTTCAGCTCAAAATAACGCTATTTGAGCGAGAAAAGCACAAAATGAACATATACTGCACTTTTCACACTAACTCCACACGAATTCAAAAGAAACCATGCTGGCCTTCAAAAACATGCAAGAATTGATGTTTCTAAAGTGGAAATGTCATTCTATGACAGTTTGACAAATAAATACAAATGAATCTAACATACTCATATTCCGTCATTTTCAGCTCAAAATAACGCTATTTGAGCGAGAAAAGCACAAAATGAACATATACTGCACTTTTCACACTAACTCCACACGAATTCAAAAGAAACCATGCTGGCCTTCAAAACATGCAAGAATTGATGTTTCTAAAGTGGAAATGTCATTCTATGACAGTTTGACAAATAAATACAAATGAATCTAACATACTCATATTCCGTCATTTTCAGCTCAAAATAACGCTATTTGAGCGAGAAAAGCACAAAATGAACATATACTGCACTTTTCACACTAACTCCACACGAATTCAAAAGAAACCATGCTGGCCTTCAAAAACATGCAAGAATTGATGTTTCTAAAGTGGAAATGTCACTCTATGACAGTTTGACAAATAAATACAAATGAATCTAACATACTCATATTCCGTCATTTTCAGCTCAAAATAACGCTATTTGAGCGAGAAAAGCACAAAATGAACATATACTGCACTTTTCACACTAACTCCACACGAATTCAAAAGAAACCATGCTGGCCTTCAAAATCATGCAAGAATTGATGTTTCTAAAGTGGAAATGTCATTCTATGACAGTTTGACAAATAAATACAAATGAATCTAACATACTCATATTCCGTCATTTTCAGCTCAAAATAACGCTATTTGAGCGAGAAAAGCACAAAATGAACATATACTGCACTTTTCACACTAACTCCACACGAATTCAAAAGAAACCATGCTGGCCTTCAAAAACATGCAAGAATTGATGTTTCTAAAGTGGAAATGTCACTCTATGACAGTTTGACAAATAAATACAAATGAATCTAACATACTCATATTCCGTCATTTTCAGCTCAAAATAACGCTATTTGAGCGAGAAAAGCACAAAATGAACATATACTGCACTTTTCACACTAACTCCACACGAATTCAAAAGAAACCATGCTGGCCTTCAAAAACATGCAAGAATTGATGTTTCTAAAGTGGAAATGTCATTCTATGACAGTTTGACAAATAAATACAAATGAATCTAACATACTCATATTCCGTCATTTTCAGCTCAAAATAACGCTATTTGAGCGAGAAAAGCACAAAATGAACATATACTGCACTTTTCACACTAACTCCACACGAATTCAAAAGAAACCATGCTGGCCTTCAAAAACATGCAAGAATTGATGTTTCTAAAGTGGAAATGTCACTCTATGACAGTTTGACAAATAAATACAAATGAATCTAACATACTCATATTCCGTCATTTTCAGCTCAAAATAACGCTATTTGAGCGAGAAAAGCACAAAATGAACATATACTGCACTTTTCACACTAACTCCACACGAATTCAAAAGAAACCATGCTGGCCTTCAAAAACATGCAAGAATTGATGTTTCTAAAGTGGAAATGTCATTCTATGACAGTTTGACAAATAAATACAAATGAATCTAACATACTCATATTCCGTCATTTTCAGCTCAAAATAACGCTATTTGAGCGAGAAAAGCACAAAATGAACATATACTGCACTTTTCACACTAACTCCACACGAATTCAAAAGAAACCATGCTGGCCTTCAAAATCATGCAAGAATTGATGTTTCTAAAGTGGAAATGTCATTCTATGACAGTTTGACAAATAAATACAAATGAATCTAACATACTCATATTCCGTCATTTTCAGCTCAAAATAACGCTATTTGAGCGAGAAAAGCACAAAATGAACATATACTGCACTTTTCACACTAACTCCACACGAATTCAAAAGAAACCATGCTGGCCTTCAAAAACATGCAAGAATTGATGTTTCTAAAGTGGAAATGTCACTCTATGACAGTTTGACAAATAAATACAAATGAATCTAACATACTCATATTCCGTCATTTTCAGCTCAAAATAACGCTATTTGAGCGAGAAAAGCACAAAATGAACATATACTGCACTTTTCACACTAACTCCACACGAATTCAAAAGAAACCATGCTGGCCTTCAAAAACATGCAAGAATTGATGTTTCTAAAGTGGAAATGTCATTCTATGACAGTTTGACAAATAAATACAAATGAATCTAACATACTCATATTCCGTCATTTTCAGCTCAAAATAACGCTATTTGAGCGAGAAAAGCACAAAATGAACATATACTGCACTTTTCACACTAACTCCACACGAATTCAAAAGAAACCATGCTGGCCTTCAAAAACATGCAAGAATTGATGTTTCTAAAGTGGAAATGTCATTCTATGACAGTTTGACAAATAAATACAAATGAATCTAACATACTCATATTCCGTCATTTTCAGCTCAAAATAACGCTATTTGAGCGAGAAAAGCACAAAATGAACATATACTGCACTTTTCACACTAACTCCACACGAATTCAAAAGAAACCATGCTGGCCTTCAAAAACATGCAAGAATTGATGTTTCTAAAGTGGAAATGTCATTCTATGACAGTTTGACAAATAAATACAAATGAATCTAACATACTCATATTCCGTCATTTTCAGCTCAAAATAACGCTATTTGAGCGAGAAAAGCACAAAATGAACATATACTGCACTTTTCACACTAACTCCACACGAATTCAAAAGAAACCATGCTGGCCTTCAAAAACATGCAAGAATTGATGTTTCTAAAGTGGAAATGTCATTCTATGACAGTTTGACAAATAAATACAAATGAATCTAACATACTCATATTCCGTCATTTTCAGCTCAAAATAACGCTATTTGAGCGAGAAAAGCACAAAATGAACATATACTGCACTTTTCACACTAACTCCACACGAATTCAAAAGAAACCATGCTGGCCTTCAAAAACATGCAAGAATTGATGTTTCTAAAGTGGAAATGTCATTCTATGACAGTTTGACAAATAAATACAAATGAATCTAACATACTCATATTCCGTCATTTTCAGCTCAAAATAACGCTATTTGAGCGAGAAAAGCACAAAATGAACATATACTGCACTTTTCACACTAACTCCACACGAATTCAAAAGAAACCATGCTGGCCTTCAAAAACATGCAAGAATTGATGTTTCTAAAGTGGAAATGTCATTCTATGACAGTTTGACAAATAAATACAAATGAATCTAACATACTCATATTCCGTCATTTTCAGCTCAAAATAACGCTATTTGAGCGAGAAAAGCACAAAATGAACATATACTGCACTTTTCACACTAACTCCACACGAATTCAAAAGAAACCATGCTGGCCTTCAAAAACATGCAAGAATTGATGTTTCTAAAGTGGAAATGTCATTCTATGACAGTTTGACAAATAAATACAAATGAATCTAACATACTCATATTCCGTCATTTTCAGCTCAAAATAACGCTATTTGAGCGAGAAAAGCACAAAATGAACATATACTGCACTTTTCACACTAACTCCACACGAATTCAAAAGAAACCATGCTGGCCTTCAAAAACATGCAAGAATTGATGTTTCTAAAGTGGAAATGTCATTCTATGACAGTTTGACAAATAAATACAAATGAATCTAACATACTCATATTCCGTCATTTTCAGCTCAAAATAACGCTATTTGAGCGAGAAAAGCACAAAATGAACATATACTGCACTTTTCACACTAACTCCACACGAATTCAAAAGAAACCATGCTGGCCTTCAAAAACATGCAAGAATTGATGTTTCTAAAGTGGAAATGTCATTCTATGACAGTTTGACAAATAAATACAAATGAATCTAACATACTCATATTCCGTCATTTTCAGCTCAAAATAACGCTATTTGAGCGAGAAAAGCACAAAATGAACATATACTGCACTTTTCACACTAACTCCACACGAATTCAAAAGAAACCATGCTGGCCTTCAAAAACATGCAAGAATTGATGTTTCTAAAGTGGAAATGTCATTCTATGACAGTTTGACAAATAAATACAAATGAATCTAACATACTCATATTCCGTCATTTTCAGCTCAAAATAACGCTATTTGAGCGAGAAAAGCACAAAATGAACATATACTGCACTTTTCACACTAACTCCACACGAATTCAAAAGAAACCATGCTGGCCTTCAAAAACATGCAAGATATTG